>NC_141024.2:80965000-81192500 GCF_052040795.2 Danio rerio | reverse complement strand
AAACAGAACACATTTGTTAAACTGATTTATTTATGAACATCATATTTTAGTCACCAAACATATTCAGAAATAGAAAGATAATACAATTAAATTCAGGCTAAATACTGCAAAAAAGAAAAGAAAAATAAATTTCAGCAAAATGTTTTATAGTTAATTTTCCTCTTTTTACATTTTGCGTTTAATATTTTTCTATAACATATAAATTTGTCTGTACTAGTTTTTGGACTGTTATCTTAAGTTATTTTGTTAGATGAGCTCCAGATTTGGCTAATCTATTGTATATGCACAAATATAATACTGTAGAGCTTCCTATTAAAATATGAATGTAAAAGAGAGATTAGTGAGGGCTGTACTTATATATGCTGAGCACTGTATATTGTTCACCCAGAGTGTTTACATGGTCACACAGCAGTAACACAACAAGCATTGAGTTTGGGCTAGCTTCTGCAGATGGACATTGCTGTACACTGCCCTTGATGGGTGAGTGGGGGAGTGTCTGTTGTCTCTCAGGTGTGAATTATTCATGAGCATTGTCACTCACACATACAGCTGAGATCACCCAAAACAAACTTAACAAAATGTAGATCATTGTAATGTTTTCTCTGAATGAGCGAACAGAATAATTCCACATAATTGTGCAGTAAATATTCTAGTCTACAAGACTGCTTACTCTAAACTCTTGTTCAGGCACATTCAGTCTGGTTTATGGATCTTATTTCAGATTTTTTTCCTCTAAAACCTACTAACCACACAATATATTTATTTATAAAACACCAGCATGTACATCAATATTTCCCACATATTATTGTAGCTCAGTTTGTGCTGAACACAAATAAAACACATGTTGGCCAGTTCTGTGTAATAAGCAGCTGAAATAAGCACAGATGTCAGGGCAGGTCAAAACATCTCAGGGGCCAAAATCACCTCAGACCCCTGAGGGTTAACTACAGGTATAGTATGAGCAGTGTGAAACACAATCACTGATAAACCAGAATTCCTGTTATCTGGGGTTTAGTATCACCCAGGGTTAACATGTTCAAGCATGAAGAGCTCTAATATGAAACTGTCTGACTGTAGTTATTGTAGAGTGGAGAATCATTTACCTCAGTGTGTCCAGTTTACAGTGTTGACTCTTCAGTCCATCAGAGAGCTTCTTCACTCCTGAATCCTGCAGGTCATTGTTACTCAGGTCCAGCTCTCTCAGCACACAGTTTGAGGATTGTAGAGCTGAAGACAAACTCTCACAGCACTGAACAGTGAGTTTACAGCCCTGTAGCCTGTGTAGAGGACAAACACAATATTGATTGAATATTGTTGATGTGGTGTGTTTAATAGTCTGAGAACATCTGACTGTAGCAGAGATGGCAAAAGTACACACATCCGTTACTTAAGTAGAAGTACAGATACTCATGTTTAAAACGACTCTGGTAAAAGTAGAAGAACTGACTACACTTTTTTCAAGAGTTCACACTTAGATAATGCTTGACTATTTAAGCTAGTTTGGCATGCTGTCCCGGGAGAGAACCCTGAGCTCGGTGATAGATGAGCCCAAGGCTCCCGCCTGGTCAATAAGCATTTGGAGGGATATGAGATCAGGTAGTTCTCGATAGCTTCCCAAAATAGATCACTAGTTGTGCTAGTTTGTAGTAAGTGCTTGTGACTTTACTTTTGTTGCATAGTTTTTGAGTGTGGGAGGAAACCGGAGTACCCGGGGAAAACCCACGCGAACACGGGGAGAACATGCAAACTCCGCACAGAGAGTATCGGTTGGCTCAGCTAGTGTTGAACCAATGACCTCCTTGCTGTGGGGCAACAGTGCTAGCCACCAAGCCACCGTGTCGCCCAAACTGAGGAGGAGGGAGAAGGGATGGATGGGGGGGGGTTTCCAAAACGAAGATGAGGATTGAAGTTTAGGCTGGATATTTATATTGAATTTAGAGTGATCCGATTGGCTAGTTAGTGATTAGTGATAGGGATCAGCTGTAGTCAATCCTATCACATGTTCCTCTCGAAATTAGTTTGAGAAACTTCACTTCAAGAGTTCACACTTAGATAATGCTTGACTATTTAAGCTAGTTTGGCATGCTGTCCCGGGAGAGAACCCTGAGCTCGGTGATAGATGAGCCCAAGGCTCCCGCCTGGTCAATAAGCATTTGGAGGGATATGAGATCAGGTAGTTCTCGATAGCTTCCCATAAATGCTATTGTGTCGGGACAGCAGCCGCGTATTCGAAGAACGCCCCCCCAAAAGCTAGAAATTGCTATATCCGGCTGCTGGATATAGTGGTTTGAGGAGAAAGAAAGAAATGAAAAGGTAGAGGAGATGTGGGCTCTGTAAGAGCCCAGACGTGAAAAGAGGAAACTATCTCCGATGGAGATAATATATAAATGAACAACATAGGTAAAGTGCTATGCTGGAGGGTGGGCAGTGACATGACTCGTGCTCGTAGTCACAGCTCGAAAGTTGAGCTATCAAAGCAGGTTCCAGCAGGAGTCGGAAAAAGAATTTTTGGGCAGTGAAGGCTCCGACTATAAAAAATGGGGGTTTGAGCTCTAGGACCGCCTTTGCAGTAGCTAGAGCTTAGGGGTGACAGCGTTATGAAATAATGTATATGTCCGCATGCACAGGTACATGCGGGCATAGATACATAACATATATAGGCATATAACCATTCACACATATGCACTCGTGCCATGCACATGCACACGTACACATGCACGCATGCACACACACACACACATACATACAAATACACGCACATACACACGTACGCACGTATATATACACATGCACACATATAAGAACACTTAGTAGTCACAGCTCGGGAAGTTGAGCTATCAAAGGCTGGTTCCAGCAGAAGTCGGAAAAGGGGAATTTGGGCAATGAAGACTCCTACTGGTTGGAAAAATAGATGTTTAAGCTCTGGAACAGTCCCTGCGGTTGCCAGAACTTAGGGGTGACAGCACTATGAAAATAAAATATATGTCTGCGTACATGAGTGCACGCAGGCATATCAATATATGTTATTCATATAGGCACATATTAATGTATATGCACACATGCCGTGTACATTCCTCATATGTGCGTATATGAACAGGCAAATCAATATAAAATAAATAAAAGATCTAGGGCTCGAGGAGAGGGGGCAGTGACGTGACTCGTGCTCGTAGTCACAGCTCGGGAAGTTGAGCTATCAAAGGCTGGTTCTAGCAGGAGTCGGGAAAAGGGGAATTTGGGCAATGAAGACTCCTACTAGAGGGAAAAAGGGGTTTTAAGCTCTGGGACTGCTCCTGCGGTGGCCAGAGCTTAAGGGTGGCAGCACTATGTATGAATGTATATGTCCACGTACGTGGGTGCACGTGGGCATATAATTATGTTGTTCATATAGGCATATATATACACGTGCCATGTGCACTCTTCATATATGCGTATATAAACAGTCAAAACAAATATAAAATAAGCAAAAGAGCTAGGGCTGGAGGCGGGGGGCAGTGACGTGACTCGTGCTCGTAGTCACAGCTCGGGAAGTTGAGCTATCAAAGGCTGGTTCTAGCAGGAGTCGGGAAAATGGGAATTTGGGCAATGAAGACTCCTACTAGAGGGAAAAAGGGGTTTTAAGCTCTGGGACCGCTCCTGTGGCGGCCAGAGCTTAGGGGTGGCAGCACTATGTATAAATGTATATGTCCACGTACGTGGGTGCACGTGGGCATATAATTATGTTGTTCATATAGGCATATATATACACGTGCCATGTGCACTCTTCATATATGCGTATATAAACAGTCAAAACAAATATGTAAAATAAACAAAAGACCTAGGGCGGGAGGCGGGGGGCAGTGACGTGACTCGTGCTCGTAGTCACAGCTCGGGAAGTTGAGCTATCAAAGGCTGGTTCTAGCAGGAGTCGGGAAAAAGGGAATTTGGGCAATGAAGACTCCTACTAGAGGGAAAAGGGGGTTTTAAGCTCTGGGACTGCTCCTGCGGTGACCAGAGCTTAGGGGTGGTAGCACTATGTATAAATGTATATGCCCACGTACGTGGGTGCACGTGGGCATATAATTATGTTGTTCATATAGGCATATATATATGTGCCATGTGCACTCTTCATATATGCGTATATAAACAGTCAAAACAAATATAATATAAACAAAAGAGCTAGGGCCGGAGGCGGGGGGCAGTGACGTGACTCGTGCTCGTAGTCACAGCTCGGGAAGTTGAGCTATCAAAGGCTGGTTCTAGCAGGAGTCTGGAAGGGAGGGAGGGATTAAAAGACTCCTGTGAACAATGTTAGGAAGGGTTGGGGGGGGGGGGTTGGGGGGGGGGGGGGGGTCAGTACAGCAGTACATGAGTTATAGGCTAACATGATGACTCCTTATGGAAAGGGTCTTCTGGGCTTCTTTAAGATAACTCCGGCTGAGGCAGATGTATGACTTAAATGGATCTGACGACCACCTTCCTGGAGCCTGGATGTGATGTTGTGGTAGTCCTTTATATGCTGCAGTAGTGGTGGCTTTGATGCTAAATGAACGGCTGTCATATGATTCTGGTGCAAAGCTCCTAGAGATGCATGCTGGTGGAAATCGACAGGAGAGAATATCAGCTGAGCTTCCCTGAGGTGGTATTATTCTCCTGTGGTGTAAAAATGCTAAGAGAGTTTGGACTGGGTGTGAGGGAGGGTATATCAAACTGTATGCATGATGTCCTTTGCAAAATTGATCTATTTTGCTTGCTTAATAAGAAAGATGGTATTTCTTCATCCTGCCAAGTTGGTTCAGATATGGTGAGGTGATTGTGGGATTAGATGTTAGTTTAAAATATCTCAGAACTGAAAGGCTAGTGTAAATATGGCATCAAGGGTATGGGCTAAGTGAGTGGAAATGCATACTTTGTGTAGAGTATAGTTGTATTTGGAATGTATATAGAATATAATGGGTTGGATGAGGGTCAGATTCTGCAGCCAAATTTCATGGTTTCTGAAATGAGAAATGAGAGAATCAGATAAAGATTACAACATGGTGCATGTACAACAGACATAATAAATTGTTTTAGCTGATATCCATGCGAGGCATCTTATTAAGGGTGTGGACAACTGTAAATGGATGCCCCTTTTGTTAATGCATGGTCCGATAGCTGGTTGTCGCGATGTGCAAGGATGGTAGAGGTGGGCATTCGTCCCCCCGCATGATGGCAGATGGATGGAAAGCTGAGGATATGTGTTGTGGCTTGTCTGGTTGTCCTGGAAGTATCTATTGAAGATCCATCTGTCAAATATCCTCCTTCTATAGCAGCCAAGCAAGAAGTTTGTTTTCTTTGCCGTTTTACATCTAACTGACTTGCCATTATAAGTTTACGTATGACAATTTGTATATCAACACGTGAGTCACTGGCGTATTACGATTGGACTTCTGTGCTCGAAGTGTATGATGTTTTTCAATACCTGGGTAATGTTCACTGGTTGGGTAATAATCTTTTCTTAGTTAATTGGCTTTCAGATGTAACTTTATTTGTTTATTTATATTATTATTATTATTATTTTTTATTATTATTATTTTTTTATTATTATTATTATTATTATTATTTATATAATCATTTATTTATTTATTTTGATTATTATTATTACTATTATTTATTTATTTATTTTATTGTTATTATTATTATTTTTTTTTATTATTATTATTTATTTATTTTTATTTATTTATTTATTTATTTATTTATTTATTTATTTATTTATTTATTCATTTATTTATTTTTTATAATAAAATATCAACTGCTAACATCAAACTCTGAACTTAATAAGACTTCAAAACGATATCACCACTTAGTAAAACTGTGAATGAAATGTTAGTAATGGCTTATTTTAATCCATGAATATTTGTTGAAATCTTAACTTAACTAAATTCACAAGCGTGTCTGGCCAAATCATTCATAAGGTCTTTGCAACAGAGTCAAGAGAGAGGGCGGGACCATCTCCAGTTTTTTAGAGCTCATTGGATGGTGACGGTTATAGCTATTGGCTTAAAGGAGTGTCAATCAGGCCCTGCCAAAGGTGCAAAAGCCCAGCGGCCATTTTGTTGAATAAAAGTCCCCATTGTTTATGACTGGAGCTGCTGTTCTGCTGAACACATTCCAGCAAACAAGCTGTAAATGTTATGGATCTGTGGACAGGCAGGAGGATTGTGAGGCAAATGTCTTGGTTAAATTCATTGTTCACGCTAGTCTTGTTATTCAAAAGATTTATAAATGTTTAGTCTAAATGTTTGGCTGTAGTTATTTTGCAAAGTTTTCCTTTAAGGCATGCATACTATGTACGTTACCACATGTGCACCGCTAGGAGGCGAGGGTTCAGATTCCATGCAGCATTCATTGAGGAGGCACTTTAAAGTAGAAGGTTTGATGTTGTTGTTGATGAATTGTTGTTGTTTTGAATTAGTAGTAGTTTATGTTATTGCTATAGATTGTGGATTGTAGATTTAATCTTGTAGTAGATTGTAGCTTCTGGCTTGTAGCTTGTGGTGATTGTAGCTTGTGGTAGCTTGTAGCGGCTTGTAGCATGTGGTGGCTAGTAGCTTGTGGTGGCTAGTAGCTTGTAGTGGCTAGTAGCTTGTGGTGGCTTGTAGCGGCTTGTAGCATGTGGTGGGTTGTAGCTTGTGGTGGCTTGTAGCGGCTTGTAGCTTGTGGGCTGCTGATAAGCGGAGCGAAGCAGAGTGGTTTCCAAAACGAAGATGAGGATTGAAGTTTAGGCTGGATATTTATATTGAATTTAGAGTGATCCGATTGGCTAGTTAGTGATTAGTGATAGGGATCAGCTGTAGTCAATCCTATCACGTGCTCCTCTCGAAATTAGTTTGAGAAACTTCACAAAAAAGTACACTTTTAAAAAAAAAAGTAAAACGTAGCAGTTTCAACCACAGTCCAAATACACGCAGTATAGGGGAATAATAGGTAACTAAATAGGCAGTAGTGTATAAGTGTGTGTGTGAATGGGTGTTTCCCAGTACTGGGTTGCAGTCGGAAGGGTATCTGCTGTGTAAAACATATGCTGGAATAATTGGCGGTTCATTCTGCTGTAGGAACCCCTGATAAATCAGGGACTAAGCTGAAGGATAGTGAGTGAGATAGGTAGGTAACTAGTCCTCTCATACTATTGATACAATATTATAAACTAACCTACATTTACAATTTGTATGTAAAATGTTTGTTGCCAATTTTCTGAAAGAAGCCAAGCAGCATCTCGCCCTGTAATACTGTACAACTTTGCTCATAAAGTCGGCTCATGTATCATCATCATCCTGACGCAAACTCACAGCGTTCAGCATCAAGTTTTGTGGCCGTTAGATCAAAAACATCAGCTGCTATTCACGTTCATACACTCTAATAATAATTCTGTAGGCCTGTCTGTCTTTATAAATAATATCTTACATTTAACACTGAATACTTCCCACAAAAAATAAATAAATTATATATATATATATGTATACACACACACACACACACACACACACAGGAAAATACTATTTAAAATAATTCTGTAGCATCTTTAAACTTTGCATCTCAAAGCACTTTTCAAAATAAAGCGAAACAGATGCATATATATCAGAAACAAAGAAATTAAATAACAAAAACATGGAGAGAACATGTAAACTCCACACAGAAACCACACATGTAAGAACAGTATTCATCTGAAAATGCAGGAGTCTGCAATTATTTAGCAAACCATTGATTAAAATCATTTACCTCAGTGTGTCCAGTTTACAGTGTTGACTCTTCAGTCCATCAGAGAGCTTCTTCACTCCTGAATCCTGCAGGTCATTGTTACTCAGGTCCAGCTCTCTCAGCACACAGTTTGAGGATTGTAGAGCTGAAGACAAACTCTCACAGCACTGAACAGTGAGTTTACAGCCCTGTAGCCTGTGTAGAGGACAAACACAATATTGATTGAATATTGTTGATGTGGTGTGTTTAATAGTCTGAGAACATCTGACTGTAGCAGAGATGGCAAAAGTACACACATCCGTTACTTAAGTAGAAGTACAGATACTCAAGTTTAAAACGACTCTGGTAAAAGTAGAAGAACTGACTACTCTTTTAAAAAAGTACACTTTAAAAAAAAGTAAAAAGTAGCAGTTTCAACCACAGTCCAAATACACGCAGTATAGGGGAATAATAGGTAACTAAATAGGCAGTAGTGTATAAGTGTGTGTTTGAATGGGTGTTTCCCAGTACTGGGTTGCAGTCGGAAGGGTATCTGCTGTGTAAAACATATGCTGGAATAATTGGCGGTTCATTCTGCTGTAGGAACCCCTGATAAATCAGGGACTAAGCTGAAGGATAGTGAGTGAGATAGGTAGGTAACTAGTCCTCTCATACTATTGATACAATATTATAAACTAACCTACATTTACAATTTGTATGTAAAATGTTTGTTGCCAATTTTCTGAAAGAAGCCAAGCAGCATCTCGCCCTGTAATACTGTACAACTTTGCTCATAAAGTCGGCTCATGTATCATCATCCTGACGCAAACTCACAGCGTTCAGCATCAAGTTTTGTGGCCGTTAGATCAAAAACATCAGCTGCTATTCACGTTCATACACTCTAATAATAATTCTGTAGGCCTGTCTGTCTTTATAAATAATATCTTACATTTAACACTGAATTCTGCCCACAAAAAATAAATAAATTATATATATATATATGTATACACACACACACACACACACACACACACACACACACACACACACACACACACACAGGAAAATACTATTTAAAATAATTCTGTAGCATCTTTAAACTTTGCATCTCAAAGCACTTTTCAAAATAAAGCGAAACAGATGCATATATATCAGAAACAAAGAAATTAAATAACAAAAACATGGAGAGAACATGTAAACTCCACACAGAAACCACACATGTAAGAACAGTATTCATCTGAAAATGCAGGAGTCTGCAATTATTTAGCAAACCATTGATTAAAATCATTTACCTCAGTGTGTCCAGTTTACAGTGTTGACTCTTCAGTCCATCAGAGAGCTTCTTCACTCCTGAATCCTGCAGGTCATTGATACTCAGGTCCAGCTCTCTCAGCACACAGTTTGAGGATTGTAGAGCTGAAGACAAACTCTCACAACACTGAACAGTGAGATTACAGCTCTGTAGCCTGTGTAGAGGATAAACACAATATGTATGAGTTAATCTGGTGTGTTTAATAGTCTGAAGCACATCTGACTGTAGTAACTGGTTTAACTTCACTAATTAGTGAGCACATCTGCTGATTTTAGCTTTTAATAGGATTTATGTTTATGCAACTACAGTAAATGGTTTCCTTCAGATGTCTGAATAGTCCAAGAAATATTTTTATCAAAAGACGAGAAAATCACGCAAAAAGGTCCACAGATGACAGACAATAAAACACATGAACAAAAGTAAATAATAATCATTTCCTTTAGCACATTTAAATGTTGCATATTAACAGACAAATAAAAGCAAACAGAGATAGACATCATAGAAATACAGAAAATACATGATTATATTGATCAGTGCCAGTGATGAGGACTGCCTCACCCGTGAATGCAAAATTTAGGAACACATTATATCTCTGTGCTCAGCTGTTTATCCTGATCCACAGGATCTGCTCTGGTTTACTGTCCAGTAGTCCATGGCTTTGCCTTGTCCTCCTGCCTGTCAGTTTCCCCTCACCTGCCATGTACCCTGTCATGTCATTTACCTGCCTCTCCTCCATGTCTAGGCCCACACGGAATCTGCGCGCAGAATTCTGCAGATTTTTAGCCCATCATTAATTCTGCTTATTACTTGAGTAAATGTGTGTAAATCTAAATGTATTTTTTTTTAATTAATTACAGTAATATTATTGAATAATGTGAAAATGTTCATCTGATTTATGCACAATGCAGTGTGTACAGTAAAATTTTCAGTCTTTTAGTAGAGATATTATATAAGAGACTTGCTTTGTTTACCAAATAAAGTGAATCTGATTAGATTTGCAATTTAAACATTACAAAAACGTTAAAAAGGTATTACTTTTTATTTCACTAATTAAGGATTTAGTTATGATACTCCCAAAATAATTCTGCAGAAATCCGCCGATTTTTACCAAAATTCTCTGCAGAAATAGCAAAAAACATCTGCAGAGTCCGTCTGGCACTGGCCATCACCCTTGTCCACTGTAACACCTCCAGCTGCCGAACTCACTCTTGTTATGTGTTTTCCTCTGAGGATCATCTGGAGTCTTCTCCTAGAAGGGAGCTGTGTCACGGTCCTGGTTGGCCAGTCCGTGTATTATGTTGTCCTTGTGTTCTCCATGTTACACCTGTTAGTTGCCCAGTTACTCTTCACCCCCTTGTTAACTCACTAGTCTCTGTGTGATTAAGCTCCTCTGTTTCAGTCACTGTGTGTTGATCATAGTTTGCTGTATGTGTGTGTGTGTCTCTCTTGTCTGTGTTTTCTGCTCTTCAGCTCTGGCGTTTTCTTTGTGTTTAGATTACATTAAACATTAGAACTGCACCTGAATCTAACATTGGCTTTGCTTGCACGATTAGAGGAAGATATAATGAAGAAGAGGGCAGCACAGTGGTTCAGTGGTTAGCACTTTTGCCTAACAACAGGAAGGTCACTGGTTTGAGTCCCAGCTCCAGTTTCCTCCACAGTGTGCCCAGGTGAAAAAAATATATAATTAAATGCAACTAAAATACACTTAAATACCCGCAAATACATTTTTAGTACATTGTTATTTTTTTGTGTTAAATAAAAGTTTGATGGTTTTACACTATAAATATACTCATTACAAGTGTTTATACTTCAGTAGGACTTTAGTACACTTGACAAAAGTATACTAAATACCAGTAATTCAATAAAGTACACTACAGAAAAAACATCCAAAAGACTTATTAGTGTGTTTTAAAAGTGTGCTTTAAATGCTTTAAACATGAGTTGATTTTTAGTACACTGTTGACATACTAATCCTAAGTTTAAAAAAAGTGAATATATTAAAAATCTATTAGTAATGTATTGTAGTAGAAGTACATTTTCCCAAAAGTTGTACTTGAGTACACTTAATGTGAATGCAATATTATCACTAACACTTAAACTGATTTTGAGTGTGGTAATTTTAAGTTTTTAAGTAATTTTAAGTACAAGTACATTTTCCCAAAATGTCTTTCATATATGTGCTGTAATGTTGCATCTTATTTACATTTTTGTGTTCTCAGTTTTTGCTAAGTTTTTGTTCCCTTCCATAAGGCATTTTTTGGACTTGTGGTTTATTGCACAAAAATATTAAAGTGTTTTGATGAACCACAGATGCTGTTTTCTTTGTACACACATTATCCCAGGTAAAAAAAAAAAAAAAAGTGCACTAAAATGCACTTTATTTAAGTATACTTAGTACATTTTTCAGTAATGTACTAAAAAGTAATGTTTTTCAGTAATGTATTTTCGCACACTAATTTTGTACTTAATGTACTAAAATATAGTATTAAGTATATGTTAAGATAAACTTAATACCATCTAAGTGTACTCAACTGTGCTATTTTGAGACACCCTGAAATTGAATTAAAATGTTTTAAACATACTATATCTGTATTTTAAAAATATTTTTAGTTACAACTAGAAATACACTTGAACCCTAATTTTAAACATTTAAATATATTTATGACTAATTTAAAGTATAATAGTAATATATTAAAGAAATATACAAATTGTAAAAAAAAAAAAAAAAAAAAAAGTGTGCTAAATACTGTACTGTTACTTATGCTGTTACTTTAGAGGTATTTCTCCCAAACATTTAATGAACTTATAACTGAGGAGTATAGGAACAGATATCGATCAAAACTCTACATTGAGTCATTAATGATGAATGTGATCCGTTCTTACATTTAGAAATAGTCTAAATTTGATGGTCACTTAAAATTGGAGTCAGATTAAATTTAGAGCTAAAAAACAAATATAAATAAATTCTAATAAATAGCAAAATTCTATTCAGAAGCACTAGAGGCTTACATGCATTTAACTTTTGACCATGCTGTTAGTTTCATCATTGGGCTAATAGATGGACTCCTACAGATGAAAGAAAGAAGGACTTTAACTCACAGAGCTCTTTTGGAGGTTTTGATGACTGCTGATAGTCTGATGAGACACTCGTCCGATCTCTGGAATTTCTGAAGCTCAAACTCCTCCAGCTCCTCCTCTGAGGTCAACAACACAAAGACCAGAGCAGACCACTGGGCAGGTGAGAGGCGAGCAGATGACAGACTTCCTCTACTGAGGTGAGACTGAATCTCTGTCAGCAGAGTTTGGTCGTTCAGTTCATTCAGACAGTACAACAGATTGATGGATCTCTCTGGAGACAGATTCCCTTCAAGTTTCTGCTTGATGTAGGCAATTATTTTATTTTTGCTCTGGTCTCTGTCATCCTGCTGTGTCAACAGGCCTCGTAAGAGTTGTCGACTGGACTGGAGTGACAGACCGAGAAGGAAGCGAAGGTAAAGGTCCAGATGTCCATTCTCACTTTCCAGAGCCTTGTCCACTGCAGTCTTCAGGAAATCAATCATGGACTCATCTCTGCTGTTTTCTGCTTGTGTCTTGTCATTGTCGAGAAACAGCTGTTGATAAAGGGCTGCAATGAACTCCTGAATGCTCAAGTGAAGAAAGCAGTACATGGTACCAAGAATGATTCCCGTCTCCTCCTTAAAGATCTGGGTACACATGCCTGAGTACACCGATGCCTTATAGACGTCAATGCCACAGTCTTTCAGATCGCTCTCATAGAAGATCACATTGTTTCTTTCCAGCTGCTGGAAGGCCAGTTTCCCCAGTGAAAGGATGAGGTCTGGATCCCAGGAGACATCTGCTGTGTTTTCTCCATCATACTTTCTTCTGCTCTGCTGGATCTGAAAGCGGAGAAAGTGTGTGTACATCTGTGTCAGAGTCTTGGGAGATTCCTGCAGTGTTTCAGCATGAGCCCTGTATTTCAGTTTCAGTATGTTCTGGAGAACAGTGGCTGAAATCCAGCAGAAGACTGGGATGTGGCACATAATAAAGAGACTCTTTGACTGTTTAATGTGATCAATGATTTCTCTGGCCTGATTCTGATCTGTGAGTCTCTTTCTGAAGTACTCCTCCTTTTGGGCATCATTGAATCCTCGTATCTCTGTCAGCCGGTCGATACAGTCAGCAGGAATCTTACTGGCAGCTGCTGATCTGCTGGTGATCCAGATGAGAGCAGAAGGAAGCAGATTTCCCTTGATGAGGTTCGTCAGGAGAACATCCAGAGAGACTGCTGAAGATACATCACCACACGTCTCATTACCAGCAAAGTTCAGAGGAAGACGACATTCATCCAATCCATCAAGGATGAACAGGACTTTGAATCGTGTGCTTCTTGTAAGGTTCAGTCCTTTAGTCTCTGGGAAAAACTGAGTTATGAGGTCTTTTAAACTTTGTCTTTCTTTCTCCTTTAAGTTCATCTCTCTGAATGGAAGAGGAAATATGAAGCTGATGTCTTGATTTTCTTTCCCTTCAGCCCAATCCAGAACAAACTTTTGCACAGAGACTGATTTCCCGATGCCAGCAACTCCTTTTGTCAGGACAGTTCTGATCTGCTCGTCTTGTTCAGCTGCTTCAAACAAATGTTTGCATTCAACCTGTATCTCTAGTGACTGATGACGTCTGGAAGCAGTTTCAATCTGTCTGATCTCATGTTCAGTGTTGACCTGTTCACTCGCACCCTGAGTGATGTAGAGATCTGTGTAGATCTTATTCAGAAGTGTGGAGTCTCCTTGCTGAGCAATTCCTTCAAACACACTTTGATATTTCTTCTTCAGGCTACATTTAAGCTGATTAATGAAGAACAGCTCATCTAAGCACAGGAGCAAAGAAACAGAGAGATTTAGGCTTGACTTTTCCAGATTTTTTGTAATTAATATAGATTGCCATGACCCAGAAAACATTGGTCTGATGGCAACTTCATGTGGCTTACCAAAAATGGTTGCAGTAGATCGTAGATCATTTACACACCATTGTAAATAAGTTGTGAAAGGGACCTCCACAAATTATGTCCTTTACACATGCATTGCCAAGGTTATAATAGTTTTGGATTTTTCATTAGCTTTAGTTTTTATTTCGTTTTGACTTTTTGTTTTCAAATTGAGTTTTAATTAGTTTAAGAGGTAGATTTACTAGTTTCTATATATTGAAATTGCTTAGTTTTAGTTTTTTTTTTCTTTTTTTTTTCTAAATGAGGATATTTGCTGTATAATAAAAACTCAGCCATACATTTTTTGAAATCTATATTTAGAGGACACTTGACCACTACCATAAACCACAACCATCTACCCATCCTTAAATTCAAATACTACAGGCAACAAGATAGCAGCCTTAAGTATATGTGTGCAAGTACTCAAAATATTAAAATTATGTAGTCAACAATAGTAATTTTAGTCAGTTAAAACATCACCATGATCTGAAAAAATCACAACTAAAGCATGATTCACTTATTTAAATCACATTACGAGTTTCTGTTATGAAAAAAATTAAGTTTTTCACCAGATCCTCTCATTTAAGCCCTCGGTTTACCTGCGCTGCAGTTGTTTAGGTTTAGTTCATTCACAGCAGGCTTTCATTTACTGTTTGTGTTTGGTTCACTAATTCACACATGCGCTGTATTACCGGTTCACTGCTTCTCAATTTGAACTTAGTGTAACGTTACTGTTCTAATAACAGAATAACAGTATATATTGGATTATTTAGAGTCAGAGGTGGGCTTGGAGTGGATTATTGGATTATTGTTAAAAAGTAAGTAATTTGTGGATGAGTGTAAAACTAATGTACAACATAGATACATATAGGAGTAGGTCAAGACACATCAATTGGAGACCAAAATACAACTTTATTACTCTACCACAGTGGCATGTGTCAAGGTGTCCACAAAAACATTCTTAATCCCCTTTATGTGTTTAATCGTCAAGATTAAGCTTTGACTCTGACACTGCAATGAATGAAGAACTGTCAAAGGATTGTGATAACAAAAAACAACCGTGGACCCTCCTCCCACATATACATCAAAATGTTGAAGTGCCCAGATAAGCAGCAACATTTCCTTCACTGAATAATTCAACAAATATGAATTAAATTTGCATGAGAAGTAACATGTTGGATGACTAAAACCATCAGAATAAGTCTGGAGAAAGACCGCTTCGGCTCCCACGTGACTTGCGTCAACCTGAATGTCAAAGGGAAGACCAATTTGGGGTGCTGCTAACACAGGAGTAGCAGTCAACAACAACTTCACAATCTCAAAAGCTTTATGGCAATATGGACTCCACTCAGAGTTTTTCAATAGATTAGTCAGCGGACAAATAACAGATTTGGCAGAACCCACGATAATAACTGGCCATTCCAATAAACCGCATAAGCTCTTTTTTAGTACAAGGAGTAGGGAAATTCTCGATCGTGCTTGATCCCATGTCCTTGCCCAGATAAGAAACCGGTGCTCGTGCAAATTCACATTTAGCTAAATTCATAGTCAAATTAGCTTCAGCTAAAGGTTTAAATCATTCTCACACCCGTCTCATGTGTTGATCCCAGTTATCGCTGTAAACTATATAATATAATCCTCTAAACCAGAGACTACACAATTCATCAATCTCTGAAATGTCACAGGAGTGTTTTGTAACCCAAAGCTCATGACAGAATAAGAATAAAGCCCTGAAGAAGTTACAATTGCAGTCATTTTCTGCCATTATCCTTTGGGTAAATCAAGTTTACTAACATTTCCTGTCGTGCCCACTTGTCATCTAAAAACTTACCACCCTCCTTGTCTCCCGCAAAAGACTGTCCCAGCGCCTCAGTCACAGGACTGACCACCCCAAATAATTTAATATCAGCTGCTTGACAATCGCAGGTGAAAAAAGGTTTCAGCAAGTGACAGACTTGGGTTTTTTCTTTCTTAAAAAATTCAGTAGCTCATCCGAAGCGCTACACAATTCCTCCACTGATATCATTATCAAACCTATTATCCATTATCAGAAAATAATCAAAATTACCATAACCAATAATTTGACCTATAACCTACTCCAATTACAATTTACGCAGGTAATTCTTATGGCCAAAAACTGAGTACAATTCCGTTACCTCCACAACTAATCTGAACAAAAACCCTCTAAATAACTATTGCTAGTCTTCATGCGCTCCCTAGTGTCAAGCCCTTGAAGCACACAAATACCGCTGGCATGGGACTGAACAATAGTTCAGAACTACCTCACGGCAGTGAACTCGACAATAGATATTGTATAAATATTTGCAAAATGCATGATATTTTATTTATTTACATGTTTGTCAAATTAAAAATGATATAGATATCGTGCACTGAATAATTTTAGCAGGGTAATGATTAAGGATCAATTAATTTTTTTTCCCATCCGACCCAGTTCCTTTCTGTATTATAGGGGATTATATTATTCCAGTAAATCTTTTCCCTGGTGTTACTAGATGGTAAACAAACTATGAACAACTGATCTGTAAAGTGTGAGTTGATATATTAGTTAAGTGTTAGTTATTAGCTTGTGTATGTTACTGGGACGTTATTCTGAAGTTGCAACTATTCCTCATTTACTAACAGTTATTAAATGAAGAGCAGGTGCAACTTTAAGATAACGTCTAAATAACATATATCAACTATTAACTGATACTTAACAAGTCTTTAGTAAGTAATTTACTAACAGCTTGTTCATGATCTACTACTAATGTATTAGGTACAGTTATAAATCCTTTAAATACAGTTAACAAGTGATTTATAACTTGTTAAGTAACAGCTTTTAAGTTATCTGTTGGCTATCTATAAGACAGTTACAAATCATTAACAATTAAAGCATTTTGGATAATTTTTTATACATATTTTTATTTATATAATCGCTGTTTCAGCGGTCAACAGATGTTCAAATGTTTGCTGGGGAGTCTCTTACCCTGGAGAGTATCAGCAGCTTGATCTTGCTTCATCTCTCTCAGGAAGAAGAGTGTGAGATCAAGAGCTGCTTCTCTGATTCTGCTTCTGTTCTCAGTAAACTCCTTTACAAAATCTTGACTGTTTTCTTCCTGTAAGATTTTCTTAAAGTTTCCCAGTTCATTCTTCAGAAATCTGATCATTTTGCTCTCAAGGTTCTATGATTGAAGAAAAGAGAAGATCAATATTTAACGAAATCATTGATTCACACACAGCTATACATCCACAAACCCAATAACTGACAATACATTATACAACATGATCATATGAGTCTGTTAAACTGCATGATTCTGATTAGCTGATGGACATTACATTTGCATATCACTACGCTGAATGATTTGAGATATTTCACAGATACAACAGTTAAAAATCGCATCAAAACTCAACAAAAGAAAGCTTTGGGCGAGATGTTTAGGGAGCAGATTGAGGAAAAATACCTGATAAATATTTAAATACACAAATAAATGGACATAATTAAATGTGTTTATTTAAACTGTGATTTTAAATGTCATTTAATAAAGCAATAAAACAATGCATTCATACATATCTTTTAAATGTACAAATGACGTTACTATGGTCAGGCGAGCTTCTTAAAAAAATAAATAAAAAATCTCTTTATAACACAATGGAGTTTACAGCCGAGTCCACTAGTCAAGCTGCACCAGCCTTTCTCCTCATCTGCTCACCGATGACTTCAGAATAGTGCTCTATCTGTTGAGCAACAGTATGTTCATTAAAAGAAAAATCTGATTCATTCACATTTAACTCAAACGTTTCATCTCAGTTTGCTTTTTTGTAATTTAACAATAAAACAAATGAAAGGGTATGTTAAATTTGAAATAATAATGTGTTTTAAAGGTATCACCCCTGCCCTGCCCAACAAACCCTCTCTTAAATGGGATGACATGTCATATTAAAGGTTACCATACACCAACTTTGGCCAGTGGGTGCTAGTTTGGGCATCTCTGCTCTCAACTGTTCTTATCAGCTAAATAAGCACAGGATTTTAGTTTGGTATGTTGCATGTTGTTTGTCAATAGATGCAGTTGTCATATCCTGATATTTGTAATGTATATTTCTTAAAACAGGCCGATGTCAGACTAGACTCCAGCTATTCTGAGTAAAACTGGTTAAAATATAAATATGTTTAATATATGTGTCTCATATGTGTCTGTAAATGACTGAGAGACCTCAGAATGACCAAGAGATATTATTTTAATATAAGAAAAACTAAAGCAGCACAGACTATTAGGATTATTCATTTTGTAGACACTTTTAGTTGGGTCAGGGGCCAACCAAAACAGATTACAAGATCCAGTTCTCAAGTGTTGTGAATGAATATTCTGTGTTTCATTGAGTTATCTCAGTGACGTTAATGAATCTAAATGAGTTTTTTCCCACCTGGAAGATGGACTGGAGATTGTCTGTGAAACTCTTGTGTCTCCTGTGAGTCTCGTCTCCTGAAGCTGCTGACTCATATTCAACACTGTTAACAGATAAAACTACTGTAAATACACATTTGGAGGCAAACAGATACAGATATATCTTACAAACACTGAAAATATTACATGTGCTGTAGTGCTCATAATGAGGAGACAGCAGGGGTGGACTGGGACAATATTTCAGGCCGGGGAATTCTCTGACTGCTAATATTGTACTCTATTGTAAATGTATTATTTATTGTACCATGTAGACTACCAGACAAATTATTAATATATAAATTAATGAATCCTCAAAAACTCAAAAGGCTCAAAACTTCTGCACACACTATTTCTATTTCTAATCCATATATTAGATTTTTGGTTTGCTTGTTTGTTACATAAAAACCTTGACTTACTAAGACATGATGCAGCAATTCTATTTACTTTTATTTTACAAATTATTTTTTTTATTTCATTTATAGACTATGGCTATATAAAAGCACATGCTGTAGCCTACTGCATTAGACTAAACGAGACATATTGTTGCTCATTCCCTAATTGTAATTTTTTTTTTATTTGTATCTACTGTAAGTTAATTTAGATTAATTTAGCTTGCCAAATGATTATATACAGTTAAAGTTAGAATTGTTAGAATTATTATCACATTAAACACTTTAAACAACGCACACTGATCACTGTAAACACCACACACTGATCACTCTAAACACCACACACTGATCACTTTAAACAGCACACACTGATCACTTTAAACACCACACACACTGATCCCTTTAAACACACCACACACTGATCACTTTAAACAAATCACACACTGATCACTTTAAACACCACACACTGATCACTGTAAACACCACACACTGATCACTTTAAACACCACACACTGATCACTTTAAACACATCACACACTGATCACTTTAAACACCACACACTGATCACTTTAAACACCACACACTGATTACTGTAAAAACCACACACTGATCACTCTAAACACCACACACTGATCACTTTAAACACCACACACTGATCACTTTAAACACCACACACTGATCACTTTAAACACCACACACTGATCACTTTAAACACCACACACTGATCACTGTAAAAACCACACACTGATCACTCTAAACACCACACACTCATCACTTTAAACACCACACACACATCACTGTAAACATCACACACTGATCACTTTAAACACCACACACTGATCACTTTAAACACCACACACTGATCACTTTAAACACCACACACTGATCACTGTAAAAACCACACACAGATCACTCTAAACACCACACACACTCATCACTTTAAACACCACACACTGATCACTGTAAACGCCACACACTGATCACTGTAAACACCACACACTGATCACTTTAAACACCACACACTGATCACTTTAAACACCACACACTGATCACTTTAAACTCTGCACACTGATCACTTTAAACACCACACACTGATCACTTTAAACACCACACACTGATCACTTTAAACACCACACACTGATCACTTTAAACACCACACACTGATCACTTTAAACACCACACACTGATCACTTTAAACACCACACACTGATCACTTTAAACACCACACACTGATCACTTTAAACACCAAACACTGATCATTTTAAAGACCACACACTGATCACTTTAAACCCAGCACACTGATCACTTTAAACACCAAACACTGATCCCTCTTAACACCACACACTGATCACTTTAAACTCCGCACACTGATCACTTTAAACACCAAACACTGATCACTCTTAACACCACACACTGATCACTCTTAACACCACACACTGATCACTTTAAACTCTGCACACTGATCACTTTAAACTCCGCACACTGATCACTTTAAACACCACACACTGATCACTTTAAACACCACACACTGATCACTTTAAACACCACACACTGACACAGTAAACACCACACACTGATCACTGTAAACACCACACACTGATCACTCTTAACACCAAACACTGATCACTCTTAACACCACACACTGATCACTCTTAACACCACACACACTGATCACTGTAAACACCACACACTGATCACTTTAAACACCACACACTGATCACTTTAAACACCACACACTGATCACTTTAAACACCACACACTGATCACTGTAAACACCACACACTGATCACTTTGAACACCACACACTGATCACTTTGAACACCACACACTGATCACTTTAAACACCAAACACTGATCACTCTTAACACCACACACTGATCACTTTAAACTCCGCACACTGATCACTTTAAACACCAAACACTGATCACTCTTAACACCACACACTGATCACTCTTAACACCACACACTGATCACTTTAAACACCACACACTGATCACTTTAAACACATCACACACTAATCACTTTAAACACCACACACTGATCACTTTAAACACCACACACAGATCACTTTAAACACCACACACTGATCACTTTAAACTCCGCACACTGATCACTTTAAACACCAAACACTGATCACTTTAAACACACCGCACACTGATCACTTTAAACACATCACACACTGATCACTTTAAACACCAAACACTGATCACTTTAAACACACCGCACACTGATAACTTTAAACACATCACACACTGATCACTTTAAACACTGCACACTGATCACTTTAAACACATCACACACTGATCACTTTAAAAACCACACACTGATTACTTTAAACACTGCACACTGATCACTTTAAACACATCACACACTGATCACTTTGAACACCACACACTGATCACTTTAAACAGCACACACTGATCACTTTAAACACCGCACATTGATCACTTTAAAAACCACACACTGATCACTTTAAACACCACACACTGATCACTTTAAACAGCACACACTGATCACTTTAAACACCACACACTGATCACTTTAAACAGCACACACTGATCACTTTAAACACCACACACTGATCACTTTAAACAGCACACACTGATCACTTTAAACAGCACACACTGATCACTTTAAACACCACACACTGATCACTTTAAACAGCACACACTGATCACTTTAAACACCACACACTGATCACTTTAAACACCACACACTGATCACTTTAAACACCACACACTGATCACTTTAAACACCACACACACTGATCACTTTAAACACCACACACACTGATCACTTTAAACACAGCACACACTGATCACTTTAAACACCACACACACTGATCACTTTAAAAACCAAACACTGATCATTTAAACACCACACACTGATCACTTTAAACACACCGCACACTGATCACTTTAAACACCACACACTGATCACTTTAAACACATCACACACTGATCACTGTAAACACCGCACACTGATCACTTTAAACACCACACACTGATCACTTTAAACACATCACACACTGATCACTTTAAACACCACACACTGATCACTTTAAACAGCACACACTGGTGCTGTGGATGGATGATAACTGCCCACTAAGCCTACAAGTAGGTGCAGAAGGTCCCTATTTAACCATATCTATCAGCTGATAACCACTGATAATGCCCATTCAATAGAGTGATCATTTGAGTGAACATTTGATTGGGAGTCGCATTGTGCCATCTACAGTTCTGAAGGTTGTTGTGATCTTATACCTGTTAAATGTTTTGCCATCAATAAGAAAATCATAATTCTCTGCATCTCTGCTGTCTGAATCTTCAGCATGTGTTTGCTCTGCTTCTGTCTTCTGTCAGCTCACTTTCTGACTGAATATAGTTTTTAATTCTTACATTAATCTCCAGATCATACAAGCGTATGCTCCCAGAGTTCAGTAACAGCACTGTAATATTGCTGAACTTTATTAAGATAAAAATTAACAAAGAAGATCTGAATACATTTTTATCTTAAATCAGAATCTCTTTTGACCATAATTATCAGGTGAAATGTGGTGTGTTTGTCTCACACAACTTGTTCATTACCAGTGTCTAAAATCTCTTTCTTTTCCCACACTTTGCTGACTATTGTATAAGCCTGTAAACTCACTCTACTAACTCTAACAGTTTGAGTATTAATGCTTCAGTCACTTATTACTACTTCAGTACTTCACTAATGATCAGATGTGAGTGTGTGGACATTCAGTTTTAAAGTCTCCTGTAATTGTAATTCAAAGATAATTTCTGATCTTCTAGAAACACAGGATCATATAAATGCTGCAGTGTGATCATGTGTGTGTAGAGATGATCTACCTGACAGCAGGTCGTGTGTTTTCACTCTTAAAATGCATTGGTATATCCATAGATGCGTCACTCTTCATAGACACACAGCTGGGCTCTGCTTCTGCTCTCTTCTGATGAACTGAACTAAAACAGAGAAGATTAAAGTTGAGCGCTGCACACACTGCACAAACCTGATATTAATCATTCTTCATTTACAAAAACACTTAAATTCATTTCCTTTATATTTGAACAGAAATTGTCTAAATGTGGAAAATATCAGCAAACACAGATCAAGGCTCATTTCTAGTAGAGAAAGCCCAACAGAAATGCAGCACTATTAGAGCAGATTAGAGCTGAAACTAATCATCAAATCACTGAATGAAGTCCACAGTGTAGGTGTGGGAGGAGCTTAATCATGCAGGCGTGTCAATCATCATCACATGACTATATAAGCAGCAGTATAAACTGCACTGTGTCAGCTGACTGTTATTCCCGCCTCCAGCAGCTCCCCTCCTCCTCCTCCTCATCACTCAGTCTGCAGAAGGTCACTCATTGTGAGTTTGTCTGCAGAGCTCCAGTCCAGACTTTGAGGACAGCAAGACAAGTTCATTTACCATCATCTATCATGACTGAATGAGCAGGAGAACTCGAGAAATATCAATTCTAGAAACCAAATGTGTTGATCAGCAGCATCTATGAGGCGAACACAACATGATGATGACTGCGCTTCAGTGAAAACAGACTCAGATCAGAGGAATGGCTGATCAGTACAGCACAGAAACAGCAGGGGAAAGTGTGCAGGAAAAGCCCTTTATGGCAGGAGATCGGGAACACTTTAGTTTAGCTCACAATTCACACTATTAACTACCGGCTTATTATCTGTGGAATGTGAACATATGAACTGCTCATTAGTAGTCATACAGTATGATCTTATTGTGGATCCCTAACCCTACCCAAAACCTAAACCCACCTTCTACCTCACTAACTATTAATAAAGCGCTGATTGGTTTGTTAACACCATCAATTGTGGCCTGAAGTGTAAAGCGGAGATCTTCAAGCACTATCCTGCAGAGCTCAGATACAACATCTAACATCTGAAACCCAACAGATCCACAACACTAATTACCTGATTCATTTATTATGAAAATACTCATCAGTTGCAGATATTAAAGAGATGATCTACCTGACAGCAGGTCCTGTGTTTCCACTCTTAAATTGTATTGGGGGAAGCATAGACTGGTCACTCTTCATAGACACACAGCTGGGCTCTGCTTCTGCTCTCTTCTGATGAACTGAACTAAAACAGAGAAGATTAAAGTTCAGCGCTGCACACACTGGAGTCAACACAGCAGATTTACTCAACATTTCATCATTAAAACACTGTTTAAACAGCACTTCATGATACTTTTTTATGATGATTGTACAAAATCTTGCTGACTGTGTGTGTTAAATATTCAGACAGATTAAAAACACAACTAACAGAGAGTAAATATAATATCCTGTAGAAAATCATCATATGAAATGTCAAGTGTAGGTCTAATACCTGCATCCTGTAGACAAATCCTGATCTCCAGCAGTGTGTGTGTTACCCATGATGGATCTGAAGAGTTTGATTTCCAGCAGAAACTGATGAACAATCAAAGATCTCCAGTCATTGATCAGCCTTCATAATTCAGCTGAATGCAGGAATAGATCAGCAGCTGAGACACTCAAATCCAGAAGCTCATCACGAGTAAATTAATGAAGAATCACAGCGTCATCCGTTTGATTATAATAACATCATACACACATTCACATAAAGCTTACAGGTTTTGTCCAGACATTAAAGATTTAAAGCTGTTCTGCGCTGGTAAATGATGAATTTTGGTTGTTTAAAACTGCAACACAACAACTAAACACTTTCACTTTCGTTTCTGAAGGGCGGTGTTGTGCCGAAAATTGTGATCACTGACCAGGGGGCGCTGTTGCACGAAATATTCGAGGTGGGGAAGACTGCAGACTTGGATCCAGACAGATCTATTCTGCATATTATCTAGTGAGTTTATAACTCGCTTTCTGAAACATTAACTTGGCGTTTATATTTAGCCTAATTAAATAAAAAATATATATTATGAACAGGACATTTAATAATCTGGGAGCGTTGACTTAAAATGTTTTATTTGGCCATGTATCTTTCTTTCATCCCCTCGACTGGACGCATTAGGAACAACAGGGGCGAAAGCTGATCCAAGTCTGCAGACGCCCCATATAGGGAATAATTACTCGGGAACGCCCTTGGCCGCTCATGCACGCGACCATGACCGCGCAGACACTGGAATCAAGCGATCCGCGCTGTAAAGCGTGTTTTATATGCGGGATTCAGCAGACATGATCATATTGAAGATCATAGGAAATATTTTGGAGAACTTTGATTCACTGAACAGCGACTCCTGATCACAGATTTCATCTCAACTGCGTCACATCAGGAGTTCAGTAATACACCCGCACAAACACTCTGAACACAGCAGACAGAGACATGCGGGGCCCAAAGGACATGCGGGGGTTCACATTCAATCACACGACATGCAGGAGGATACATGCGGGACTTTACATAAAGTAGTGTAAACGCAGGACGCGAGACAGACTGTAAACACGACACACACCGCTTCTTCTTCTGCCTGTGTGCTGAGTCAGAGAGCAGAGCTGCACACCGCCACCTGCTGTACTGGAGAGAGAAACATCAGTCCTACTCCAACATCAGAGATACTATGAAGCATATAACTGACAAGCACACAGGATTATATGATAACATAACAGATGTAACAGTCATACAAAACTGAGAGATGCAGAACACACATTAAACAAGAGAAATGAACATATATGATATATTTAAATGATTAGACTGTACAGAAAATTTTCTTCATTATTAGAGAGTTTTTTAAAGCTTTCTTGTGTCTTGTAATTGAGGTCAAATATTATAAAATATTTGTAAATCTCTACAGAACAAATTAAAGGAGGGAGTAAGAGACTTTGCCTTGTGTCTGTGAAACTTCCCAAGCTAAATGATCAACTTCAGAGCATTATCGAGCGCATCATAGCCAGTTTTACAACTCAGAAGAAGAATCATGCACTCCTCAAAATTAATTATGCTGTAAAATAAATCAGAAATCAACCCTGAAACCTGTTTCCAGAAATCCTCAGAGAATGTACAAGTACAGAAGAGCTGTAGAAGACTTTCAGGCTCAGTGTTACAGCAAGAGCATTGTGCTGAAATGTCTGATTAAATGTATTAATAAATATATAGCAGGGGTAACACCCGTCTAATCTTCTGAAATGAACTTCTTTGACCTTATTTGGGAGTAAATGGTATTACTTGTTGACCAAATATCATCTATAAAAGGTCAAGAGAAATATTGTTTATATTTCAGAATGTCTTTGGGGAAACAGTGACTATTGTGAACGAGACATTTCCTGATGTGGAAGTTTTTACACTTTTGATCTGAGATACTGAGACCACCAAGCACAGTGTTTGAGTTTGCTTTGAGACTGAGTTATAAGTCAGATGAGTTTCATTAAGTAAAGCAGTTTATTAGAGATGCTTTCCACAATCACGTTATAATCATCATGCAAAAACACAGTCCCTGAAGAGGAAAGCATTTCCTGATGAGTGTAAATCTCACCACTGCTACTCAGTAAATCTGAAACTCAAATAATCCCCTTGTCAAGCCAATCTGTTTTACATAGACTTTTGTTTTTGTGCAGCACATGCTGGTTATTCCACAGAATGCTGGTGTGTGGAGAAAAGTTCTGTTTAAAGGCAATTGCGAGAGGTCTCGAGTACAAATCCCGGACGAGCCCCCAATAAATGTTACGACCACAGTCACAACATCAAATAAGGAAAAACACAAACGGATCGGTCTAGGGGTTTTATTAACTGAATAACCAAATATAAACAAAGCATGGGGAGAAAACAGAATAAACGAAGGCTGAACACAAAAGGAGCACCACTCCACGTCTGGACGGCCGCTCAAATCCCCGTCACTGAAACACTGCAGCGCGAGCTCTTAAATCACCAACGGTCAACGATCTGGAGGTGTGGAGGAATCAACTTAAAATCAAATCACAAACAGCAACACAACACTAGAGGGCGACAAAGTAACATAAATAAATAAGTAATAAATACATGGACATGTAACATCCACACTTCTAATGATTGCTTATGAAAGGTTGATCATTTAATGGAAAGTTTAGTACATTTGGAGTCACAAGAAAGCAAAAAGTTAAATCCAGCACATTTGTCAAAGAAGAGATCTGTAATATAAAACCAGTGAATGACTTTGGGAAAGGCAGTGCTTCATCTAATTCATTTTACAGTTTTTTACAACTGCTATGACACTTTTATCAATACATTTAACAAGTTTCCTAAACTCTTAACACAGTTAGCACAACATCCGTCTTCGTGGGCTATACAATTAACACATTTCTTGTTGTTTTAACACAAAATGCATCCAGTTAACACAAATTTAAAATGCTTTAACTTCTTTTACACACAAGCACAACTAAGAACAAAACAATGTAATTTTACAGTCAAATTTACAAATGCTTTAACACAGTATGTCAGAACAGATAACACCATGTTTTAAACAGAAATTATATAGGATAAAGGCAAAAGGAACAGCTGTTCTAATTGTGAATTGAAACACAAGTTTATTCCCTGTATTTTATTCAATTGCCAATGAGAAACAGCATATTGCGGTTATATAAATAAATAAATAAATGTATATATATATATATATATATATATATATATATATATATATATATATATATATATATATATATATATATATATATATATAAACTGCAATATGAGTCTCTCATATATATATATGATATATATATGACAGCTGATTCCCATCTAGAAAGCACACTCATGTCTTGTTTTGGTTTTTCCAATCACATGATCATATGTTCTAATAGAGTACTCTTGAGGTTTTTGAAAGGAACATCAAAGAACTCTGTCACCAATACATTCATGTAAGATTATGCAATACAGTCCTTACTGTACTATACACAGTGTGTTTTGCAGTAAACTACTCTTTAAACCTGGAGTTCATTAGTACATACAGTACATATACAGCATTTGCATACAGTGAGTCTAATTACTTTCAGAGAGTCATGAAGTTAGAGGCCAATCAAGTACCACATGAAATTTTCAATGTTGACAAGGCTGGGGATGTCGCCGTAGGAAAAACATAATAGGCCACAGTTACCGTGCCGGTCCACAGAAGATATCAAGTATAATGTGGATGAGAACATGTGGCAAAAGACCGGGCAGTATAGAAGATTACTTTGTTATTTTATTATAATTGTGGTGCTTTTCCTGTTTGCAGTGATGTCCTTCTGCAAAAAAAGTCTGTACTGCAGAAATTCTGTGTCTGTATTTTTTTTACATAAATTGTAAATTTTATAAAGCATAGAATTTTGTATAGTTTTGTATAGAATTTTTGCCGTAAACGAAAGAAAATGCATGCATTTACTTAACCCAACGAAACAAAACTGTAACCAGACTTCAAATATAAGGGCAGAGCTGACACATAAACTAATGGAGTTTCTGTAATGTCAGCTGATGATAGTGTTTTTATTGTCAGTGTTTTCTGATTGACTAAATGTTTATGTTGGAAGAGAACATGTGTTTGTGTTTTGAACAATAATTTCATTTTGAAACATGATTGCAGTGTTTTGTTAGACATGGTGTAGTGTGTTCGTTTATTATTGTATTTTGAAAAGTAGTTTAGAGGTTTAGTTTATAATGTGTGATTTTGAGCATAAAATTAACTGTTTTGCCAATTGTGTATTTTAGGTGTGTTGTTGCGTTAAGAGTTTAGCAAACTTGTTAAATGTATTGAAAAAAGTGTCATAGCCATTGTAAAAAAACTGTAATGTCTTTTATTTAGGCTGCTATGGTTAGTGTTAATCACACTATTAATACATATAGCATGGAAAGCCAAAAGAAAATTAAAGTGTCAGCCTGAAGAAATTATTTATGACATCATAACCATTCTTACCTGCTTGTTTTTTAATTCAGTATCATATTAGTTATGTGTGAGAAATAAATAATATACATAAATGAAACCACTGAAGCTCCAACAATTAATTACCTTATAAAAGGTTTAAAAAAAAAAAAAAAAAAAAAACATTTACAATGAGAATGTTTAATCTATGGCAAAATTCAAAAACACACAGACATCAACAATTAGTCTTTGAATCTCAATGATGGTGAAAAACAAAAAAATAAAAATCAAGTAAAAAAACACTCCACTGAAATATCACCTCCCAAAAACAACACAAAATAAAGGAAAAGAAAGAGATTGTAAGAACATAAAGCTGCATAATTTATTCATGCTGCAATGCATGCTGGGAGCTTTGTACTATGCTGGCACCCAGCATGCATTGCGGCATGAACTATGCAGCTTTTTTTTTTTTAGCAACCACGGTTGAGGTTCATATCCTGATTCTTGATGTCTGTGTGTCATAATGAGCAAGCTGGAGCTTGAATGTTTAGTGCATGACACTCTAATTATTAATTGCATCCTAATTGTTTGTTGAATTTTGTATGAAGAGCAGCAGACTGCCAGAAGTATTGTCCCATGCAGTTTTAATACAACTATATTTGCCAATTTTTATGAATCAATTTATTAAACACCTGAAATTATATCTAGAATAATTAAGTATTAACAATATAGTTTCTCTTGACCTTTCTTGCTAAAATTGTTTTGTTTTAGAAACACAGCTATAACAGTCAGAGAAACATTAGAATGTAAAAGTAAAGCTTCAAGAGCTCAAATAAGCAGCCTCTGATCTCTATGATGGTGAGGTCAAATGAAATATTTTTAATAAAAAAATATTCTTACAGAAATGAAGTCAAACTGTAATCAGTGAAGCTGCTTATGCTATTATTTAATGGAGTTGTTTAATCCTCTGTTTTAATTCAGTTGGTTTGGTGTGAGGCTGTGTCTGTAGTTTTATTTCTTCCTTCAATTTCTTATTCCTTCAGTGATTGTGCTTGATAACAGCAGGTGTTCAACAGCAGGTGTCTGAATTCACTTATTTGTGGTCATTCCCTCTGTCTAGTGGACTAAACTAATTGACTAATTTAAGGGCCAGGTGAATGAGGGTATATGGCGAGATTTCAGACACTCTGATTAGTTTCTCAAATATAAGGGTTTTCTAAAAAGGTAGATACATGTTACTTTTTGTGACAAGGAGGCAAATCAGCTTCTAACGCTGAGAGGGTTATTTTACCTTTATCTAACTCTAGAATTTTAACACTTTACTCTGAATTACCACAACACTAGAAATTTAACACCAATGAATTTGCTGTGTGCATTGAACTTTGAGCATTATACATTCAGAGATGCTGTTTATGTTCACACAGCTACATTACACATCAACTAAAGTTTAAAATATGAGATCATAGTGGACCACCCCTTTAAGTCTAAATTACACTTCAATCTGAATAAAAGACTATAAAATACTTAAAGGGACTTTGTCTGAATACTGTCTTGCAAAATTACTAGTAAAATGTTCTGCACTGACTGTCAGCATAAAAAAGTAACGTTAGATATTAGAAACGAGTTAGTTAAACTATTGTTTAAAAATGTGTTGTAAATAAATCATGTGTTCAAGACGGAAATCAGTTGAATATGACTTACATGAGCGTGACTAAAAACTACATTTGATCAATGTGTTACATCTGTTCTACATGTGTCATTAAGTTTGACATGTTTCCTACTTTTGTAAAGACAGTTGCTGTGTAAAAATCCTTGCTTGTAAAATTTGCTTTAGAATGCTTAGTTTAGGCAAATTGGATGAACGTGATCACGCATGTTGATCTGAAGAGTGTCGCTCTCGCTCACCGAAAACCACTGGTTCCAGGCTAAATGCGCTGTACTGCGTGCGTCTGTTCCCTAGCGACAATAACAATTGCTTGATATTGCTTGTCTGTATTCCTCAAAGTTGTTTAGAATTAAATGTTTAGTGATGCTGTGACACAATGCCTATATGTGCCTTTTTTCATGCACCCCTCACGTTCATGCCGCAGCACCGAAATTAAGCACCGAAATTCATATGCTGATTTAATACCGATACATACCGGTTACCAAGGTAGCGGTGCTAAAATGGCACCGGGTTTCGGTAACCAACCCTGATACACACTGATCATGTCTACAGTTTATCTCCAGTGTGAATCCTCTGATGTGCTTTCAGGGTTCCTGAGTGAGCAAACCTCTTACTGCAGTGTGAACACTTGTACAGTTTCTCTCCAGTGTGAATCCTCTCATGTGTTTTCAGGGTTCCTGAGTGAGTAAACCTCTTACTGCAGTGTGAACACTTGTACGTTTTTTCTCCAGTGTGAATCCTCTGGTGCCGTTTCAATTCTGCAGCTGTAATAAAAGTCTTCTCACACTCCAAGCACATATACTCTCTCACACCAGTGTGGATCTTCATGTGTTTTTTAAGGTATGATTGGCTAAAACTCTTCCCACAATGAGTGCATTTGAATGGTTTCTCTCTAGTGTGAATCATAAGGTGTTGATTAAGGTGTGATGAGTGGATGAAACTCTTCCCACACTGAGTGCATGTGAAAGGTTTCTCTCCAGTGTGGATCCTCATGTGTACATTAAGGCATGATGATTGGATGAAACTCTTCCCACACTCAGTGCAAGTGAATGGTTTTTCTCCGGTGTGGATCTTCATGTGTGTATAAAGCGATGATGATTTACTGAAACTGTTCCCACACTGAGTGCATGTGAATGGTTTCTCTCCAGTGTGGATCCTCATGTGTTGATTAAGGGATGATGATTGGCTGAAACTCTTCCTACACTCAGTGCAAGTGAATGGTTTTTCTCCAGTGTGGATCTTCATGTGTCTATAAAGCGACGATGATTTGCTAAAACTCTTCCCACACTGAGTGCATGTGAATGGTTTCTCTCCAGTGTGGATCATCATGTGTTCATTAAGGTGTGATGAGCAGTTAAAACTCTTCCCACACTGAGTGCATCTGAATGGTTTCTCTCCAGTGTGGATCCTGATGTGTTGATTAAGGTGTGATGAGCAGTTAAATCTCTTCCCACACTGAGTGCAAGTGAATGTTTTTTTACCGGTGTGGATCTTCTTGTGTCTATAAAGTGATGATTTGCTGAAACTCTTCCCATATTGATAGCATGTGAATGGTTTCTCTTCATTGTGAATCCTCATGTGAGTCTTTAGTTTGCTTTTGCTTGCCAAACTCTTTCCACACTGAGTGCAGGTTAAACAACTCTTGTCTCTCACTTTTAAAATACCATCAGTCACTAAATGAGTTTTGTCCTCAATTTTGACATGATGTTCCTCTTTAATCTCATCGTAGTCTTTAATTAGGTCTGAAATAAAAATAAGTTTACTTTTTAGTAAATCATTAAAACTCTCAGTGAAAAGGCACTTAAAAAAAAATTCTCATTAGAACAACTTTAATTTATCACACCAACTTCAAGTTCTCTAGCCACACCCAGACCTGATTACTACCACACATGTTCGCAATCAAGAAATCACCTAAATAGGACCTGTCTGACAAAGTGAAGTAGACCAAAAGAGCTTCAAAAGCTAGACATCATGCCAAAATCTAAAGACCTTTAAACACAAATGAGAAAGAAAATACTTATGTCACGAGTTAAAAAAAGAGTGAATGGCTTTTCCCACAGCTGGTGGAGGAGACGAGAGTACGGTTGGAGTTCACTGTAGTGCATACATTTGTTTTCACTGTAAAATCCTCACCGCGTGCGCAGATTTAGGAGACATTTATGCAGAACGCATCTTTGCACCTAAAAGCGCCAAACGCAGCACTCAGGAACAGATTAAAACAGTTGTTATGTGAACTTGAAGTAAAAAAAGTCTGCAATGCTTGCCCCGCCGTTGTGCTCTATTTATTGGCTCACTGCTCTACAACTGAATGCAAATGATTGGTTAATATCAGCTGTCAATCACTCAGTCAATGCCTTCTGCCTTCAGATGATGGGAGGTACAGCTGCGAATATGTGAGGCACTGAAGATGAGAGAATGAAAATAACAGACAATAATGGCGCATCTTATTAGTAATCATGTGCTGAATGTTAATCCACCATTTACACTTTTCCAAGAGTGGATAAAAGACTTCTAGTGGCTTTAAGTCCGCTGGTAACCGTATTTGGCACTGAATCTACACATTTAAGCGCGAGAGGTATTGTATAACCCTTCATTTAATCCTCACGATGCTGTCAGCCATGCAAGCAGCAGCTATATGTAACATTTAACACAGCTTATAAAAAGACTGTTATTGCTATTACGATGACATGCAAATAATAAGTTAAATATCAATATAAATGTGGGGCGGGGCGATGGATCATGATGCAGGCCCAGCATCGTGAAGTTTGTCGGCCATCGGCAATGGCATCTAGAAAATTAATACAATTGATCAGCTACACTCAACATCATCTTCTGAAGAGCTTCATAAGAAAATACTTATTCTGCAAGCGGAATGACTCCTTGAGGATCTCCACATAAGATCACGCCAGATTCATTATGAACATGGTGAACGAGCTGGCAGGTTATTGTGTTACCAACTGAAACAATCCTCAGCAGCTGGTGTTATAGTAGCAGTTAGTAAGGATGATGGCAGTATTATTACTGATAAACAGGGTATTAGTGATCAATTTAAAAAACTTTTATAAAACTCTTTACAACTCTGAGGTAAAGGAAATTGAACGCATTAAAAGCTTTTTTAATTATTAAGAATTACCATCCCTCTGTGATTTAGATCAGTTGACAAAAGAAGGAATTTTAACACCTTCTGAAATTGAAAATACAATAATAATAAAAAAAAAAAATCAGAAAAGCACCAGGCCCCGATGGCTTTCCGGCTGAGTTTTATAAGAAAGAAGTTTTGTGCCAAGTTAACACCCCTGTTGTGCAAGGTCTTCGCTAAAGCTCTTGTATCGGAATCACTCCCCCCTTCATGACATCGGCTGTTATAACAGTACTTCTTCAAAAGGGTAAGGATCCACTTAAATGTGAATCTTATCATCCGATCAGCTTACTCTGCTGTATAAAATCATGGCTAAAGTGCTGGCAATTAGAGTGCAGTCATGAGAAAGATAATTCACCCAGATCAAACTGGTTTTATTGTTAAAAGACAGTTATCTTATAACCTATGTGCTTATTTAATATTATTTATATTATATTATATATATATTATTTTAGTATATACCTAAAAATAATACTAATCCAAAGGACTTAATTTCTTTAGATGCCCATAAAGCATTTGAAAGAATAGAGTATATCTATTCATTTACAGTGCTTAAAAATTTGGTTTTGACCCTGGACCAAATGGCTTGTTTCCACTGACTGGTACAGTATGGTACAGTTTGGGTCGGTATGGGTCACCTTTATCAGGCTTGCGTTTCCACTACCAAGGGTACCCTTTTGGTGGGCGTGGTGTATGACAAAGTTTTAGTCGACGTCATTTTCACTCAAGAAAATGTCTACAGTAAAGCTGCACAGGTCGTTCACATATCATATGAAAAGCACTTCTCACAAAACAGGTGCTTTACACACATAAATACTTGAGTATAAATGTTTATTACTAACTTTTCTATGAACATTAGTTGATTATAACTGCAGATCAATGACGGTGCGAAAAAGCCTACTGTAACATCTGTAATTATATAAAGTTAATAAATAAATGAAGATATATGAACACATACAGACCCTTATAGTCTCCGATATGTTACCAACTACAAAAGAACTACACAAAGCAGACATTTCGTCCTTAATTAAGTTCAAAACAACACAAAGTATAGCCGCTCTAGGCAGAGGATGATCATGCCGCCCTCAACCCCAATGTGAAAATGAAAGTGACCGGTTATGAAAATGAAGTGAGGTGTCGCAGACCTCTTTTTCAGCACACTATGCGCGGATATAACTGAGGACGCGCGGGTGCTGAAGGAGGGAGGGAGGGAGGTGTCGCGGACACTGCGCTCTCTATTCTGCCGCCCTATGCGTGGATGTAACTGAGGACGTGCGGGTGTCGCGGACCTCAATTCTGCCGCCCTATGCACGGATATAACTGAGGACACGCGGGTGCTGATGGAGGTGTCGCTGACACCGCCCTCTCTATTCTGTCATCTGTATATCTGAGGACGAAGGTGGTGAGGGAGGTGTCGCAGATGCCACCCTCTCTATACTGCCGCCCTAGGCAGCCGCCTAGGTCGCCTCTATGGATACGCCGACCCTGAGTATAGCCTCCAGTCAGTGAAAACCTCTCATCTGTGTCTGTAATAATCAGCAGCACATGTAGCCTCTGTTATAGAGTCATTCCATCATTCCCAGTTCATATTAGTCTAAAAGGTGATAATAAAGATTAAGACAAGGCAGTCTGTTCACGTTTGCTGAAGAAATAACGTGCTCCTTGGCTTCGCCTTTTTTCCGCGCTCCACTCCCGCGTTTGTCCTTTTCTTTCTGATTGTGTCACAGAATGTGTCCTGCGTTTGTCAGCTTCTCACAGGACCGGGTTTCCAAAGCTTGTCAATAATCAAGTGCATGTTATTATTATCAGCTCAAGAAGTTTGTCATTTCAGATAGAGACGCGCGGCGAGCACAAGGAAGAAAGCGAAACCACTCAGGCTTCAGACTGGCTCATAAAAAACTATGCGGCACAGGGTAAATCCGCTCTTCTCCATGGCTTTGTGGCTGTTTATCAAGATGACGACAGGGTTTGTTTGAGCCCGGATCGACCATGGCTGCATATGTATTTATAATTCCGCTGTAATCTCTCGCTGTGTATTTTAAACATGGCGGGTCCTTTATTTAGATTCTGGCTTGTCGAATGACGTGTCTCTGTAAACCAATAGCGTTCAGCTGCGCGTCTAGCTCCGCCTTTTAGGGCCTACTCACACTATGCCATCCGTACCGTGCCCAGGCCCCTTTCCCGGATCGTTTGAGAAGTGTGAGTGCGCTGAATCGGGCTCAAGCACGGTTCACTTGGCCGGCCCTGGCCCGGTTGGAAGAGCTGGGCCTGAGCGCGGTTCACTTGGGCTTTGGCGCGGTACGCTTGTGTGTGAGTGCAAAACACGCCAAAGCCCAAAACTGAAAGCGAGACGTGACTTTTAAGGGAGTGTTTCATATGGATTTATTAATCATTCTACTGTTCAGTGAACGCAAGCTGCCGTATTTTATTAAAGACGAGAACTCCTCACAGCACGACAGCTGCGCGGCTTCAGCAGACCTCCTCATTCCTGCAGCACGAGAGCTTTATGATTGTTTATGAGCGCCAAAAGTGGCGGATCTGTTCGGCGAAATATCTGACTGCGTGTCACCACATCCCTAAGGACTGTTTGGCGAAATATTTGACTGCATGTCACTGCATAACAAACCACTGAAACGATATAACTAGAGAAATCTCCACTGTGCTGCTGAGAGAGCGCTTCTCACTGAACAGCGCAGCAGTGATGACGTAAGCGTGCCGAGGCCCGTTTGTGGTGTGAGTGCGGGCCGTCGGGGCAGACAGGATGGGGGACAAGCGTGCTTTGGCCCGGTTCGAGGCAACTTTACCTAGTGTGAGTACGGCCTTAGTGTTTGGGACCCTTTCAAAAGGGTGCCAAAAAAGTGGTACGGTACGTTTGGTTCGGTACGCCTTTTAACAGTGGAAACGGCCATAAAAGCGTACCAAACCGAACCACTTAGTGGAAACGGTCCATAAGAGCTTGATTAACATGGTAAACAATATAGAGACTTCTAAATGAATGAATGTGCGAATATAAAACCAACTTTACCTCTATATGACTGAGTTGGTGTTTGAGAATGAAAACCAACCTGTTTGTTCCTGCAGATCTTCCTGTTTGACTGTGAATGTTTCTTCAATCTTCACATCTTCACTCTCCTCTTTAATAAACGCCATCTTTATAACAGTGTGGAGATCAGTCGCTTCAGCAGGATTTTTTTCTCTGTGTTTGGACACTTTATCCTGTTTAAAATGAACAAAACAATAAAAATGTCCTGTTTAAATAAGTAAAAAAAATTAACAGAAATAAAATAACTTCTCTTCAACACTTGCTTCAACAGTAACAATAACGAAATCAGGTATGTCCAAGCATAGAGGTAAAGTTGGTTTTATATTCGCACAATCAGACTTTTCTCTTAATAATATAACTTCATGAAAGTATTATTTGCAAACTCTAAACAGTGAAATCATATTAGCAGCCAATGACTATCAAAGTACAACATTGTTCACAAACCAATAAAGAATTTTGTTTAGTAGTCATACTTGCATGCTAATTCAAATCGAATATTCAAAGTAACATGGCGAACAATAGAGACTTATAAATGAACGAATGTGTGAATATAAAACCAACTTTACCTCTATAGTCAGAGCTATAAAGAATGAGCTGATTAAAACTAGTACTCCGTTTCTCATACATACCCAGACAGCACACATACGTTGGGCCGACGTCGTGCCGATTTTCAAAATTCCATCGGTGCGATGTCGCTCAGGGAGCGTTTGCTAATTGGCAAAATGTCGCCGCGACGTCGGCAAATGATCGGAAACGCTGTCCGGCCGATGTTAGGACGACGCAACCGGAAATACCGGCCGCTCCGCGGAGGCGCTGTTCTCAGGCGTTTTGCTCATACTTATGGACCACTAGCTGCAGCAGCAGCTTATTTATAATAAACACGACACACCACTCTCAATAACAGTTGAAGATTTATTAATATTTTCACAAACATACAGATAGATTTACATACTTTTATCACACATAACCATGTTTTACCACGTTTAAAAAAAAAACCAACAAGTTGTACTATAACCATGGCTGAACTACTGTGCAATAAAGATTTTAAATACAAAGTTCATTGCAGCATTTACATTAAGACCATAGGAATATTTACAAGTACTTCAAAACATGTACACTAAGGGTGACTATAGTTTACTATAGTAAAAACACAAATAACTTGTGTAAGCACATGTTATAATGCTTATAATTTCTTAAATAGTGTTGAAGAAAATGCATGTTTCCAAGACTATAATTTTAAAATACAAGATAATACCAGTCATGTGTTCAGTATCCAAAAGACTTTCTTCAGGGAGTTACAATAATAAAAGAGTACACAAACACAAAATAAATACCAAGCAAACAATATTTACAGTAGTAAATAAAATCATACAAATAAAAATAATTGTCTGATAAAATCTTATTAAAGTCTGTAGTCAGACATTTTTTTTTATAAATGGCATTCAACAATTTGCAATCTCCTCTGAACTAATAACACATCAATAATATAAAATAACAATACTTTCTCAGAGATAACCAGTTTTTTTAAGCAAACTCTAATGCACGAAACAAAACAGATTTTGTCATTATATATATATATAAAATCTTTTAATTTCTGTTTAACGGAAATATTTTTTAACACATTTTTGATCACAATAGTTTTAATAACTCATTTCTAATAACTGAGTAAATAATATTTGACTAGATATTCTTCAAGACACTTCTATACAGCTTAAAGTGACATTTAAAGGCTTAACTAGGTTAATTAGCTTAACTAGGCTGGTTAGGGTAATTAGGCAAGTTATTGTATAACGATGGTTTGTTCTATAGACAGTCGAAAAAAATTGCTTAAAGGGGCTAATAATATTGACCTTAAAATGTTTTTTAAAAAATTCAAAACTGTTTTTATTCTAGCCGAAATAAAAGAAATAAGACTTTTCCCAGAAGAAAACATAACATTTTCTTGCTCTGACCTATATATATATATATATATATATATATATATATATATATATATATATATATATATATATATATATATATACACTGTTAAAAATTGTCCCGTTAAAAAACAGTAAAATACTGGCAGCTGCAGTTGCCAGCAATGTACTGTTATTTTACAGTATGTTGCTGTAAAAATACATGGACTACATTGATTTACACAATACTCAAGTGAACTCATTTTGCTCACTGAAAGCAACTGCCTCAACTTGGTCAACTGCGGAATGAGTTTATGAAGTAATGAGCTATATATGCTTAGAAGCATACTTATAATGATAACTTATTTTAGTTAATTAGAAAAGTTCGGTTTAACTCTAATGTCTTATTTTTCACAACAGCACACATACATGTAAATCTGGAATCACCAGAGAGATTCTGACTGCATCAGCAACTAAACAGCCGCTATCTTTAAATAGAGAAACATGCAGAATAACATCAGCAGTTCATTGTTCATCTTTAACTCATACACTGGCTCTACTCTCCTCCACAACGGTGACAGACAGAAGAAATTAGCTTCAGGTTTTACAGTAAAATACTGTTTTTTCCTTGATTTAACAGTAATCTACTGGCAGCTGTGGTTGCCAGCAATCTACTGTTTTTTTACAGTCTATTTCCGTAGTGTAAATTAATAGTATATTACTGTTAAAATACATTTTTACACTGTGTTTTTACCGCTCACACCTTTAACCCTTTAAACCCCAGAGCATATACTTCAGTTTTTATTGAAGTGTCCACACTACTGAGTGTTCAAGAAACATGTAGCAAAGCTGAAGTAAATTCATTAATTAACTGACTAATTAAATGATAATTGAGGATTAACAATAAACAAATGAAGAAATACTGAAGGGAAAAAACAAGAAAAGAACATACAAAACTTTAGTCACAGCTTTATAATGAAATAACCTGAAGAACAACAAATGATTAAATCATTTAAATGATCAGCGGATGATTAAACAACTCTGCAAACATCATCACCAGCTACACTTATTACTTAATACATGTATTTTTGTATAACATTTACTAAAGTTCTTCTTGAGAAAAAGTTAAAGTTTTACGTCACCATCATGGAGAACAGAGTTTGCTTTAGTTGGGCTCTTAGCCCTGTCATTTTTAACATTTATGTATCTTGGCTGCTGCAATTGTTAAGAACTTTGTTTAAAAAGCTCCTTTGTTGAGGCAAGCCAGCCAAAAACCTAAATAAGATCTGGTGATGTTCATGTTGCTATTAAATGGCAGAGTCTGTTCTCATTTAGTATAATAAAATTTACTGCTCCTATTCAATGTTAAATCTATTGTTTTACATTATATGTATATATATATATGGCAATGATTTCTGCAAGTTTTTAAGAATATCTTGGACAATAACACTGCTCTATGGTGTAAATCGCACTCAAAGAGACATCAATAATCAGCATATGAACCTCAATAATGGTGACAACTAACAAAATTAACAGTTTAACTCACAAACAGGCAACTGAAAGTCTAAACATAAACAACAGCAGAATCAAACACAAATAAAGAAAACCGTTAGACCATTATACAACATTTATTTATACCGCAATGCATGCTGGGATATTTGTACAGTGCCACTCCCAGCATGCATTGCAGCATGAAACATTTGAGATATTACCATTGTTGAGATACAAGGTCAGATTCATGAGGTCTGAGTGTGTATTTGTCATAACTGAACTGTTTTTGTATGTTATTTCTTAACTGTTAAGTAATTACAGAGGTATCTTTTCTGTTTCCACTTCTCATTAATTAAATTAATACTTGCAACTAAGCATAAAATCTATTAAATGTGGCCCTTTTTCCAGATTTATAACAAAACATTTATCAGAACTAATTTCAGACAAATAGATTTCTCTATTTATTGACTTCCCAACTTTAATGCTATAGTACAAACGTTTTGTAAACTCTGTATTCAAGCAGATGGAAAGTCTTCTTAAATGAGTTCAAGGGTGAAGATCCGAACTAAATCAGCCCCTCACTCCATTACGGTGACACAAAAAACACCTTAATTTCTGTTGGATCTCAATGAGAATAGTATGGAAGTCAAATCAGTCAGTAATAAGTGTGTGTCTGCTGTTGTTTGTGGAGTTGTTTAATGATCCTCTGCTGAGACTGAAGCTGTTTTATTTTATTTTATTTAATGTTGTAACTCAAGTCACTGTTTGTATTTCTTGTTTATTTTCTTCAGTAATTGTAATTATTAACAGCAGGTGTTCATCAGTGTCTGAATTCACTCATTAGTGTTCATTAAAACTGTCAGGTGAACTATATTAGTTAACTAGTGTATGAAATAGTGAACAAGGACACAAAGTGTGATTTCAAACACAGACTTCAAAACATCGAATCTGAACTCTGTTAGCTCACAGTTTTCTGCAGTTGGTTACTTTCTCGAAGACAAAAATGTTACCCAGAAAGCACTGTTTTTAACAGAATATTACTATTTTAGTGGAAAAACATTATTTTACCGTAGAATCTGACCGTTTTTTAACAGCAATTTTTTTACAGTGAAGCCTGTCAAGAGAAGCTAATGTTGGCATTACATATGTGGATCAGTGGTTTCATTCATTTTAAATAATGGCCAATCAAATATTAAAATAAAAAATGCAGTAATTCAATTAGTCAAGACAAGTACAGACCTAAGCATTACTGCCATATCAATGTAATGAGATCACACATAGTGAAGATAGGTGCAATTGAGAAGACTGTGCTGTTTTATATGACCAAAAAATATAATTGAAGTATGTAACAAACAGTCCATGAAGATCCTAATCATTGCAACTTTATTGTTGTTGTTTATTTATATTTTTAACTGCAACAACAGGTTGTTTAAAGTTTACAAAGGAAAAAAATAAGACAACAAACAGACAAAATCAACAAGAAATACATGCACAAGTGATCAGCCATAACAACAGCTCATTGTTAGTCTTTAAAAGATGAGCTTTTCATATGGCTTTGAAAATCAGCTTTCATTTTACATTCATTCATTCATTCGTTTTCTTGTCGGCTTAGTCCCTTTATTAATCTGGGGTCGCCACAGCAGAATGAACCACCAACTTATCCAGCAAGTTTTTACACAGCGGATGCCCTTCCAGCCGCAACCCATCTGTGGGAAAATGTCATTTTACAAATTGAAAAATTTTAATGAGGTCAATTCAGTGTAGAACCAGCTCGATGCTTTGTTTAAATTATGTCCTACAGCACACAGAAGTTGACTCTCAGCCTCAGTGATCTTAAAGGACTGTAAACCACCACCATACTCGACAAATAGCCAGGTACTACATTATTATAATTGACTTTATACAAAGTAGTATCAAAGACTACTTCATAAGCATAAACAGGAACATGGTTTGTTTATTCATTCATTTTCTTTTCGGCTAAGTCCCTAGTTTATTAATCTGGGGTCACCACAGCGAAATGAACCACCAACTTATTCAACACATTTTACGCAGCAGATGCCCTTTGTGGAAATATAAATTTTTATCATCTAATTTCAAATTAACAATAATCTACGTACAACTGAAAAGTTATATTCTCTGGTTTTTAATTATATAATTTCATTAACATCCCAGCTAGGAAGGACATTAACCTTTTGTCTTTCTGATAACAGGCTAAGCCAATGTAATGCAAATTGTCAGTTTCACAGCATGGGGTGTCTATTGTTTTCTCTTTTCGATCAAATGGTCAGGCGGTTTCTGTCTCCAGAACATGATGAGATTAGACCTGAGAAGCAGTTTACCCTGCCGACCACAACTCTTGATTTGCATACTTTGTTTAGCCATATCCCCTCCTCCTAAGAACACAATATAGCCATGAAATCTTTGTCTTAATTCAGACTAATTTCAGACTATTTGCAGACTTGTGTGAGACTTGTGAGAGACTTGTGAAAGAACTTGCAGACTGCGGACCTCTAGTAGGCTCTTGCAGACACATCTTAAAGACGCTGTATGACTGCAGATTAACCAACACGTCTCAATAAAGGAATTCTGCTTGTTTCGAGTCTCCTGGACTGGGTTCTCTCTCTTCTTTTCATCTCATTTATTTTTTTTACAACAACTTGGTGCCGTGAGCCGGATAGAAACTGAAATCATCAAATTCTCAACAATTTGCTACAAAAGACTGAAATCTACCTGAAATTCAACTTGAACCTTTAAGATCAAGGAAACTTCACTTCAGACGGAATCTTCAGCTCAATGGCAATTTGAAGTCACTCAGCGGACGTCACAAATTCTCAACTATTTGCTGACTGCAACCCTGATGAACATTGAAGCTACCTGAATACAAAGATCAGATCACTCCAGACTGAATCTTTTCAGCTCAACCTCGATTTGGTGAGTTTCACTCTATCAAAAGAACCATACAGACCAGTCTATACACATGGTTATTCTCTGCTCCATCAGAGAAAAGTTAACAAACAGCTGCAGGGTTTGTTTAACAAAAAGCTATCCTCTATTTCAATAGAGAAGTAACAGTTTATCCTCTGTTTAGACAGAGAAGTAAAGCCTTACGTGCTATTTTCTTTTAAAAAGTTATCCTCTCTTCAGAGAAGTTAAGCCTTATGCGCTATTTTCTTTTCTTTTATTTGTTTAACCTCTGTTCAACCAGAGAAGTTTAAGTTTAGCTATACAAGCTAATTTATGTTATCTCTTGTTCAGGCAGGAAGTTTTAGCAACATGTGCTAATATTGTTACCCTCTGTTTTGCCAGAGAAGAAATTACTACACTTTCATCTGAAAAGTTTTAGTATTTTTACTTTGTGATAATAAGCTCACAAAATGTTCAGACAGAATACAAGACTGATCACTACAACTGAAAAAGGTAGTTTAAAAACTCCTTTATTGTCAGATCAGGATTTCAAATCGCTGCTACAACAGCACATGGACTCAATAACAGAGTCAGTCAGACTAAATTTGACAAAGAAATTTAGCATTGACCCAGATGATGTTTGGACATTAGAAGAATGCAAGAAAGTGCTTGATGCATGCATTCGCAAAAACAATGTAAAAGGCATTATCTGCTGCTACAGAGAATTCAATTTATCTCGAGCTAAACAACAAGCTCAAGCTAAATCAGAATTTGAAAAACAGATCCAAGAGCTTCATGCTAAGATAACCTCATTAACAAAACAACTGAACCTCAAGAAATCAAAAACTGACATTGAGGAGGTTAGTCAGCCTGATAATAAACATCCTGACTTACAAATTGTCTCTGAAACAGACATTCCCATCCAGTCAGCAAATGATTTACCTATAGGTTCAGTGGAGGTTTGTGGTGCCAGAAGATCTAAGAGAACTGAGAGTTCACACAACAACACTCCTGTTGTTCAAATTCAAACAGTTTCCAGAACACTAGGACCTAGAGAAATAGACAGATTATCTCAAAGCTTACCATATGCACGCACAAATTTTTCAGAGTTTAGCAGAGCACTAATCAGCAAAATGCGTCTTTATGACATGTCATTAGCCGCATTTCCACTATCGGGCCAGTGCGAGCCAGGGCTTTAATCGGGCCAGGGCGGGCCAATAGCCCGGGAGGTTGAGAAATGAGGCCGAAATCATGTCGCGTTTCCACTGTCGGGCCAGTTGCTTGCAGCGCGTCACGCAAACACCGCCCCCAGAACGTCCCCCGAATCAAACGTCACACAACCCGCCCACTTCAGCGGGAACAAAAAACTCAAATTATAGCCACAAACACAACCTGTCATCACTACGAGTGCTGGAAGATGGAGAACACCGAAGCGATTGCTTTTTTACTGTTTGTGGTCTGTTGGTGTAAGGCCAGACAGCGATCCCTGGATAAGGACATTCGAGTTCGGCTGCATTTACATCGAACACAGATTTTGGCTGCAAGGCGCAAAAGAGCAGCCGAGCGACGAGAACGACGTATGCAACGACAACTGCAACGGCAACAGAGGATGAACATGGTAATATTTCCCGTGATTGTTTTTGTAGCATTTTGTTGTTTGTAAATACCATCATATATGCCGTGTTGTTGTTAATGCCATCGATTGTAAGGATGTAACCGGATGATAAGTATTTCATTCTTTGCTCTTAAAGTAGCACATATGCATAAAAACGTACTGAAAAGCTTTAAAAGTAACGTTTATCATTATTGTGGTATTCTGATTGTGATATTTTGATGTTGCATATTTCTTTTGAGTATTTGGGCTGTGTGTGTGTGTGTGTGTGTGTGTGTGTGTGTGTGTGTTTATAGTGGTTGATACATGGTATTATTTGTCGTGATTGTCATTTTTGTTATAAAATAGATTGTTAATATATCATAAAAATCTATTAATGTATTACATATGTATTATAGCATATAGAGTGGCAGGAGATTTCACATTGTATAAATAACATAGAGGTAAAGTTTGTTGGTTTTATATTCAAATATTCAGACTTTCTCCTTAATAATATAATTTCAGAGAATAATTATTGGCAAATTCTAAATAAGGAAATCATATTAGCAGCAAATGACTATCGAAATACAACATTGTTCACAGTCCATTATGATATATTCACAGTATATTATGGAAGTATTAATGTGATATAGAAGTCATACTTGCATGCCAAACTACAACTGAATTTTCAAATTAACATGTTAAACAATAGAGAGATTGCTAAATGAACAAATGTGCGAATATTAAACCCACTTTGGCTCTATTAAATAAGTGGTTTGTGTTGGTGTATAAACAGATTAGCTGATATGAATGTATTGTAATGTATATGTCTATCCATAGTAACTAATTGTTCTTTTTTTTTTTTGCTCTATTTTTCAGATGCTACATCACTACTACACCAACATACTGCGTACATCTGAAGTGTGGGCCTACAGTAGAACAAGTGACTGGTGGGAGAACACCGCTCAAAAGTACACAGATGACCAGTGGCTGGAGGACTTCAGAGTCTCTAGAGAAACATTCAGATACATTTGTTCAACGCTTAAGCCCTCACTACAGCGACTAGACACGTCATTCAGATTGTGCATTCCTCTGGCAAAACGTGTAGCCATTGCACTCTATAAACTCGCATCAACAACTGAGTATAGAACAGTAGCTAACCTGTTTGCTGTCAGTCGGACCTCTGTGTGTCGCTGTGTGCATGACTTTTGTAAGGCTGTGATTGCTGTGCTTCGACCCAAGCTCATAAACACCCCTGACCAAGCAAAAATGGCAGAGATTGCTGATTATTTTGAGGACAAATTTGGTATTCCACAATGTGTTGGTGCTATTGACGGTTCACACATTCCCATACTGAAACCTCCACAGTACCAGTCAGATTTTCACAATAGAAAAGGCTGGCATTCCATAATTTTACAAGCAGTTGTGGATGGTAAAGGCCTTTTTTGGGACCTTAATGTAGGACAGCCTGGTAGAAAACATGATGCCAGCGTCTTGAAAAAATCATGCCTTTGGACCTGGGCAACATCCACCACAGCTTTTCCCGGCAGAGTAAAGAACATATGCGGAACTGAAGTAGGCTATTTCATTCTTGGCGACTCTACATATCCACTGCAGAAATGGTTGTTAAAACCATATCCAGACACCGGCAGGCTCACAGAGGCTCAAGAACTTTACAACATGAGAACAAGTCGAGCCCGCTGTGTGGTTGAACATGCATTTGGGCGCTTGAAAGGCAGGTGGAAATGTCTTAGTAAAAGAAATGACTGCAATGTAAATGTTGTTGTTGATATGGTTGAGACATGCTGTACACTGCATAACTTGTGTGAATTACACATGGACAGGTTTGTGCCAGAATGGTCCTCTGATTGTGCTGATGCAGATGTTGAAAGACCAGATTATCTTGGTAATGACAGTTCAGATGCAAGAACTGCTCTGCAACAGTATTTCATGCAGCAACAATAATTGTAACATTGTTTTTTGTTAAGAAATAAAATACTAAAAACTACACATTAGAATTACCTTTGTGGTGCTTTTCACGATCAAATCTGTGACACAACTTGACATTTAGATTTATATAGTAACAGTATCATAAATTAAATGTATTGTATAGACAATTTATACATGTTAACTGGCTGAAAATATTTCGCTTTCATATCTACACAATAGTACACATACATTTTTATTTGATAAACCCGATACACCAACTAAACCTTTTCTCAGATTTATTTTTCTTCAAGTTGTAATTACTGTTTGTTGTTACATACCACAGAACTACACTTGATCCTGTTACTGGTTTGCAACAATGCAATTAAAATACGTGTGGAGGGGTAGCCATTAAAATAAATGGCTTGTGATTAAGTGCAATCATCTTTCATAATAGCTGCCTGACAGACTAAACCTTGACCTGAATAGAAGCTTTTTACATATAAGAAACCCATTATCAGGTATGACGGTTCATGCCAATGCCTACTTGATTGGCTAAATCATTTGACCTGAATAGGACCTGCTTTACATCTCAGAAGACACTTAGGCATACTTGTCTATTACAATAACAGTTTGATTCCCCAAAGCATTAGAGATGTTACAGACAACGATCATTACAACTGTGTACTAGCAAAACATTTCCCTTGGTACCCCTATGGCAAGCCGTTGTGACTTCTATTCATTATCAGGATATGTATTCTTGAATTTAACTATTTAATTCTTGATTTCAACAATCAACAGTCTTGCTATCGACAAATCAGTTATTGATATCAAACAAGCGAAATGTTGATATCAATATTACATTTCAAGTAGTTACAACACAAATACTTGATATCGGCTATGATGTCACCATTCACAAAAATACAAATGTTGATATCAAGAATTCAGACTTTTTTATATTCACAATTTACATTTCAAACTTGATATCAAGATTTTATATCCTCTTATCAATAAAAGACAAAACGGCTGTTCTGGCAAGCTGTTTATACTTTTTTATACTTTTTTTGCTTAACAGGAAGTTAATTCTTGAAAGCAGAAATTAAATTGTTTATATCAGTTGTCACATGTATACTAATGTTAATGTCTATTCTTGATATCAACAATTGAGTTGTTACTAGTAAAAGTATAAATTCCTGATATCAGGAACTTAATTTCACTGGTAGCAATGGTCACTCTTGACAACTGCAATAATATTTTACCATGTCACATTTGTTATTTCTGATATCTAGAATGTTTTTCTGATATCAACAATTAGGGAAGTAAATTTTTGATATCTAAAATCACTAGTGTCACAAGTAACAATTACATTCATGATGTCAGAAATTAACATTGTCACTAGTGGGAAAACAATTGTTGATATATAAAAAATGAACATTGTCACTAGTTGAAAAATGTTTTTTTTAATATCAACAATTTAATTCTTGGTATCAAGAATTACATTGTCATATCAACAATCAATTTATTGATAGTAAGAATTGCATCTTAACTATAAAGAAATAAATTGTTGATATCAACAATTAAATATAAATGGCAGTCTATGGTGACATTTATCTAGTTTATAAAAATGTAATTGCTGATATAATAAATGTAATTGCTGATATCAAAAATTAAATTATTGCTATCAACAATTTTCATTCTTGATATGAACAATAAAATTTTGGGTATCAATAACTGAATTGTTGATAGCAATAATTTAATTGTTGATATCAGGAATTCATATCCTGAGAATGAATAAAAGTCAAAACAGCTTACCATAGCACCCCAGCTATCCAGGATAAGAGAAATTGCGGAAGGTATATGTTTCATTTGTAATTTCTGTTGTTTTGGTGTCTGCCTGCACCAACATCTGACACCCATCCCGAACACATGTCCCCACAGTTGTCTCAACATTTGTATTTTGGTGGAGAGCAATGATAGAATGCACATCCAACAAATTTGGATCTAGAAATGTTATAATGTGTCTAGTTTTAAATAACATGTTGTAGTTTACGTGTTTCACTATTTCCAAGAACTGCATTTAAGGTAATAGTTATACATGTACAGTTTCTTGCAGAGACCAACCAGTTTGTTTTGCCTGTATACTTTCTTGTGAGTCTTGCTGGGGCCCCTTTCATGAATCACCATACATCAAATAAGCCAAGTCTTGACCTGAATAGAAGCTTTTTACATATAAGAAACCCATTATCAGGTATGACGGTTCATGCCAATGCCTACTTGATTGGCTAAATCATTTGACCTGAATAGGACCTGCTTTACATCTCAGAAGACACTTAGGCATACTTGTCTATTACAATAACTGTTTGATTCCCCAAAGCATTAGAGTCGTTACAGACAACGACCATTACTAGACAACAGTTAGCAAGCATATTTTTATTCAACAATACCTGTTTTGATACCCCAAATAAAAATTTACTTTTATTCATTAAAATAAAGCATGCTATGTCATAAGAGCAGTAAACCTTATTCATAGACCTCCACATATTCTTATGGTTTACTATGAAACAGGATGCGAATTTGTATATTCCTAATACACAACAAACACAATACACAACTACTGAAAGAAAAGAGCTTTTATTTATGATAAATTATTAACAATAGTGCAAATTACGAAGGTGCAACACAACAAACAAAAATAACAAAGGTGCTTAAAAAAATAAAGGTGCTTAAAAAAATAAAGGTGCTTAAAATAACAAAGGTGCTAAAAGTACTTTATAGCAGATGTCACTTGGACAGACTGCTCTACTTTTTTGGCAGAAGAGCAGCTGCCAAGCTACCAAGAATTGAATTTAACACGTCAGAGTCCTTCTGCCTTCTATCCATTTCTTTTTGCTGTAATTCCATATAAGCTGCCAGCTCCTCCCGTCGCATCAACATCTCTGCTTCTCTGTCCTCCCGTCTCAGTTTCTGTTCTGCCTCTCTCTGTTCTTGGTTCTGCTCACGAATGTACTGCATAAAGTCCCTGGACAAGGAGGTTGCCTTACGCTTTCGAGATTCTGTAGAGAAAAAAAAATGAACAAAGTAAGCCTCAAATACAGGATACTTTTTTATGCACATAGGCTTACTTTTGTGAAGTTTACACAATAAATATAAACTCTAAATACCTGGTCGTGTCCTCGGTGGAATGTGGTGTGATCCCCCTCTAATACCGGTTGTGCTGTCATGTCTCTCTGTAATATACATATACAGGAATAATTATGTACTGGCAAAAAAAGGTTCTCTTATTTTGTCTCATCTGTGTAATCAAACATACCAGGGGTAGATGAAATAAGTGGTTGCGATGGACCATCCTCCAGTTCACTCAACTCCATGGCAGTGTTGTTTGATGGCAAATCTAGCACACACAACAAAAAATAAAAATAAACATATTAGCCACTAGTATCATGTCAGCAGTTTGGTATGTTACAATCTAGTTAGTAACATAAAGTAGCTTCGAAAGAAAAAAAACTCTAACACATTTTAAGGTTGCAACATTTATTTTTACATAACTACAAAGCACCTTAAGAAAAACATTTTAATAGCAGAGTAAACAAATAATAGCTTTATATACAGCAGTAAATAATATATCCTTATGTATACACAATTTTTTCCATTACTTTGTTTACTTACCGACTGTAAGGTTAGCTGCCATCGAATCTCTGGTGGTCTCCCCACTAACGGAGGGTCGGTGACCTAGCACACCGTCCATGATTTCAAACCACGGGAAATTTTTCCGGTGGGCGCCGCTCTGACCATTGTGGATTTTGATCGCTTTATACTGTGCTCGCAATTTCTTCAATTTCTCGCGGACTTGTACCGTTGTTCGCTGAATTTGTGCTTTCGCTAGCTCAGCAACGATGTACTTGATAACGTCCTCATTTCTGCAAACGCCGTCTATTTGCCTCTGAACATTTTCCTCGGCCCAAATGTTCAGAAGAGCCCTGGTGTCCTCAACTGACCAGTACTGTCTGTTATCCATTTTTTTCTTTTTCTTAGTGAGTTGATCAAGCGCGTAAGCAAAACAAATGTAAGGGAAGAAAGCATCTTATCTCCTCTTTACCTGACAGGAAAACTCCGCCTTTGTACGTAACCCCGCCCCGAAGCCCCAGTTGGCCCTCCTTGGCCCAAGGTATTCGGCGGGCCGAAAAAGGCCGGCCGCTGGCCCCAAGGAAGCCCCGCTTTGGCCTGATTACGCCCCGGAAGTGATAGTGGAAACGCGACTGGCCTTGGCTCGCCCTGGCTCGCTCGCTTTAGGCGCGATAGTGGAAACGCGGCTATTAACAGAAGTCACCCAGCTAATGTCTCAAATTCTCACTGAATCTGAATTGAACAGTTTTGAGCATACTGTGACCTCTAAATTACAACATGCCAGTAAGGATGATTTGAGAGAGGGTGTTTTGAAAGCTCTAAAGAACATTGTTGGCCCAAAGATCGACTGGTCAAAAGTGACTTGTTGTGTGCAAAGGAAAGATGAATCTGTGAATGAATTCACTGAGAGATTTTGTCAATCCGCCATAACTTACAGTGGATTAGCTGATAATTCGGATAGTGTGCTAGATGATAAGGGACCCCTAGTCCGCATCTGGTCAGATGGCCTAGCAACTGAATACAGACAAGCTTTGCCATTTCTTAACATCACCTGGTCTTCCACCACTCTCAGAAATAATATGAACAGTTTAGCTTTGTGGGAAAGAGACTCTTACGTCAAAGACAGAGTCAGATTTGAAGCAGCCGCCACTAAGGTCAACACAGAAAAGACATCAAATCACAAATGTCTTAGGAAAAATATCTGTTGTCATTACTGTGGTAAAAAAGGACATTGGATGAGGGAGTGTAGAAAGAATAAAAAGAACTTTAAAGAGATGAACAGGGTAAATCAACTTCTGAACAGTTTGCTAAATGCCCTCAACATACCCCTCACCTCATCACTAAATCCATTGAGCTGTCCACAAAGATGCTAACCATTTTTTGGCTGTAAGTGCTTAATGTCCCAGTTCATTTACAATTAAGATGAAAGACTCTTTGTAAAAAGACACAAAGGAAACTTCTTCCTTTGTATTAGGGAACTCTGCTTAAGTCCACTTACAGCCTTGAATATGTTTTAACACATATTTTCAATCACTACCCATTCAATGTTATGATGTCTGATAGGACTGATATTTATTGAATGATAGTTTGTGTCTCACATTTTAAAGTTTGCCCACCACACTCAGGGACAGAACAGGACACACAAACCAGTGAGGAGCCCAGGGCAGAACTGAAAGCAACAGGCTTCAGGGGCCGCACCCTGTGGTGAAGACTCCCTTTTCTTTTTTGTTTTTCTCCCCCCATTTATCCTCACCTCACTGTTTTATAGGTGTCATAATTTTAAGATTAGGAGACAGAAAATACACAACACTATACGATCACCAACTTAACACAACCACTATACGATCACCTGAATAACTAGACACACGAACTATGATCATACAAGTCTATGCATGAATACTGCTGGTCTGCTGTTTCCGTGTTTTCTTGTGTGCAGGTAAACACAAACACTGCATCTTCTCAGAAACACTCTGATCCAGAGCATCACTACGGAGTTCCAGGAATGACAGGAAGTCATCAGATCAACTCTGTGCTGGAGAAGAACCACAAGAAACACACCTCACAAAAGACTGAACACTATTCACAAGCCATGGACTTTCAGAAGATCTGCAGTTTAACTACATGATTTTTTGTGTCATCATGTAGGATTTATGACATTACAACTGATTGTCATAAACGTGTGAACAGTTTTGAAATCTACACTTACATCTACGTAGATATTGAAATGACACAGAATAAGTTAAATGTGCCTGTAACTTTTCAAGTTACATGACTAGAAGATGGGGCTTCTGTTATCAAACAGAAGCCATTGAATGGTTTTAGGAAAGCTTACAAATTTATTTATTTTTTTTGTGAGTTTTTAAATAACTCTCAAAGGGGGAACTGTGGAAATATAAATTTCTATCAACTAATTCCAAATGAACAATAATCTACGTATAACTGAAAAGTTATATTCTCTGGTTTTTAATTATATAATTTCATTAACATCCCAGCTAGGAGGGACATTTAACCTTTATCTTTCTGATTACAGGCTAAGCCAAAGTAATGCAAATTGTCAGTTTCACAGCATGGGGTGTCTATTGTTTTCTCTTTTCGATCAAATGGTCAGGCGGTTTCTGTCTCCAGAACATGATGAGATTAGACCTGAGAAGCAGTTTACCCTGCCGACCACAACCCTTAATTTGCATGCTTTGTTTAGCCATATCCCCTCCTGCTAAGAACACAATATAGCCATGAAATCTTTGTCTTAATTCAGACTAATTCAGACTTGTGTGAGACTTGTGACAGACTTGTGAAAGAACTTGCAGACTGCGGACCTCTAGTAGGCTCTTGCAGACACATTGGACATCTTAAAGACGCTGTATGACTGCAGATTAACCAACACGTCTCAATAAAGGAATTCTGCTTGTTTCGAGTCTCCTGGACTGGGTTCTCTCTTCTTTTTCACTCATTTATTTTTTTACAACACACTTGACCAAAAAGCTATCTTACTTCCAGATGGTCACGTCGCTTCTGGTGATGATTGAATCAGGAGAGTTTCACTTTAAACCTTTTCGCTTTAAAAAGGCATGAAAACAGAGGTGGAGAATGCAGGCATTGTTCCCGCTACCTCTCGCATGCAAAGCGAGCGCTTAACCATTTGAGATAATTCCCCTCAGAGCAATCAAAAAATTGGCGATTTTCGACGTGGTCAAATTAGAAAAAACGATCAAATTTGCTCTGTGGTGGCCTCTTTGCCCTACCTGCCGTTTAGTCGTCAAATTGCCTGGAATAGTGCGCTTTTCTTTTGAAGGCCCTACCTGGTCCTGCTCCAGTAAACGTGTGAGGAGCCCTGCATGCCGAATGACTCAGTTACTCAGAAATCAATGCACATTGGCACTGCCTTGGATTGACATTCTGCTACTTTCCTGCAAGGCCGTTTTTTTTTTATTCATTCCCTACAGCTCTGACAGCACCACACAACAAGCTTGAGGTTCCATGGTGTAATGGTGACCACTCTGGACTCTGAATCCAGCGATCTGAGTTCAAATTTCAGTGGGACCTGTTATTTTGCCAGCACCACACAAAAAAAGCTGGAATAGAATGTTAATCTCTTGAAGGCCAGGGAATGACAGTTACTCTGGGCTTTCTAGTGCTTTAGGCAGGAAGTGGCTGGTTAGCTCAGCTGGTTAGACTATGGTGCTAATAACGGCAAAGTTGTGGATTCCATCCCTGTACTGGCCAAGCTCTTACTCTCTTAGGCCTCAGATGAATTTAAGGGCTCTGCTCTGTCTTACACACGTCTATGCTGGAGAAAAACTATGAAATGGCAGCTGAAATAGCTCAGTTGGGAGAGTGTTAGACTGAAGATCTAAGGGTCCCTGGTTAGATCCAGGGTTCGGTAAAGTAGTGTTGTTTTTCTGTTTTGGGCACAAGAGTTAGGTAACCGAAAGTCACCCAAAAAGCCTAGCTGCTGCACCCTTAAGTCCAACTGCTTCCACTTGACCAAAATGCTATCTTACTTCCAGATGGTCACGTCGCTTCTGGTAATGATTGAATAAGGAGAGTTTCACTTTAAAACTTTTCGCTTTAAAAAGGCATGAAAACAGAGGTGGAGAATGCAGGCATTGTTCCCGCTACCTCTCGCATGCAAAGCGAGCGCTTAACCATTTGAGATAATTCCTCTCAGGGCAATCAAAAAATTGGCGATTTTCGACGTGGTCAAACTAAAAAAAAAAGATCAAATTTGCTCTGTGGTGGCGTCTTTGCCCTACCTGCCGTTTAGTCGTCAAATTGCCTGGAATAGTGCGCTTTTCTTTTAAAGGCCCTACCTGGTCCTGCTCCAGTAAACGTGTGAGGAGCCCTGCATGCTGAATGATGAGTTACTCAGAAATCAATGCACATTGGCACTGCCTTGTATTGACATTCTGCTACTTTCTGGCAAGGCCGTTTTCTTTTTTTTTTCTTTTTTTTTTCTCTTTAGCCCGGGCAGCACCAAGCAGAAGACTTGAGGTTTCATGGTGTAATGCTTAGCACTCTGGACTCTGAATCCAGCTATCCGAGTTCAAATCTCGGTGGGACCTTGCTTTTTTACCAGCACCGCACAAAAAAAGCTGGAATAGCATTCTTATCTCTTGAAGGCCGGAAAATGACAGTTAATCTAATCTTTTTAGGAAACATGGCAGAAAGTGGCCGGTTAGCTCAGCTGGTTAGAGCGTGGTGCTAATAACGCCAAGGTCGCAGGTTCGCTCCCCGTACTGTCCAAAATTTTACCCTTTAAGGCCTCAGAGGCATTTCAGGATTCTGCTTAGTCTCATAGACATGAATGCTGCAGGATACTTGTGAAAGTGCAGATGAAATTGCTCTATTAGGAGAGCATTAGACTTAAGATTTAAAGGTCCCTGGTCCGATCCTGGGTTTCAGCAAAACAGTGCTGTTGTTCTATTTTGTGCAAAAGGGTCAGGTGACTGAAAGTCACCCAAAAAGCCTAGCTGCTTCACCCCTAAGTCCACATGCTTGAACTTGACCAAAACGCTATCTTCCTCCCAGATGGTCACATTGCTTCTTGCGATGATTCCAATGGCCTCATCGACAGCACTCTATAATGCTAAGTATTTAGCGTTTTGATGTCCCACTGCGGACACGCTGCTGAATAAAAGAAAACTGTGACTTGATAGGGCTTCTGAAGGCTTGCAATGATATGTATTACACGGAAACCGGCAAAGCTGACGTAAGTAGTTTCGCTTTAAACCCTCAAGATGCCACCAGCTTTGCAAAAAAAGCCAACGTAAAAAGGCATTAAAAACAGAGGTGGAGAATGCAGGCATTGTTCCCGCTACCTCTCGCATGCAAAGCGAGCGCTTAACCATTTGAGCTAATTCCCCTCAGGGAAATCAAAAGTTGGCGATTTTCGACGTGGTCAAAATAGAAAAAAAAGATCAAATTTGCTCTGTGGTGGCCTCTTTGCCCTGCCTGCCGTTTAGTCGTCAAAATGCCTGGAATAGTGCGCTTTTCTTTTGAAGGCCCTACCTGGTCCTGCTCCAGTAAACGTGTGAGGAGCCCTGCATGCCGAATGACGAGTTACTCAGAAATCAATGCACATTGGCACTGCCTTGTATTGACATTCTGCTACTTTCTGGCAAGGCCGTTTTCTTTTCTTTTTTTTTTCTCTTTAGCCCGGGCAGCACCAAGCAGAAGACTTGAGGTTCCATGGTGTAATGGTTAGCACTCTGGACTCTGAATCCAGCTATCCGAGTTCAAATCTCGGTGGGACCTTGCTTTTTTACCAGCACCGCACAAAAAAAGCTGGAATAGCATTCTTATCTCTTGAAGGCCGGAAAATGACAGTTAGTCTAATCTTTTTAGGAAACATGGCAGAAAGTGGCTGGTTAGCTCAGCTGGTTAGAGCGTGGTGCTAATAACGCTAAGGTCGTGGGTTCGATCCCCGTACTGGCCAAGCTTTTACCCTTTAAGGCCTCAGAGGCATTTCAGGATTCTGCTTAGTCTCACAGACATGAATGCAGCAGGACACTTGTGAAAATGCAGCCGAAATAGCTCAGAAGGGAGAGCGTTAGACTGAAGATTTAAAGGTCCCTGCTTCGATCCCGGGTTTCCGCAAAATAGTGATGTTGTTCTTTTTGTGCACAAGGGTCAGGTGACTGAAAGTCACCCAATGAGCCTAGCTGCTTCACCCTTAAGTCCACCTGCTTCCACTTGACCAAAATGCTATCTTCCTCCCAGATAGTCACATTGCTTCTGGCGATGATTCCAATGGCCTGATCGACAGCACTCTATAATGCTATGTATTTAGCGTTTTGATGTCCCACTGCGGACACGCTGCTGAATAAAAGAAAACTGACTTGATAGGGCTTCTGAAGGGTTGCAATGATATGTGCTACACGGAAACCGGCAAAGCTGACGTAAGTAGTTTCGCTTTAAACCCTCAAGGTGCCACCAGCTTTGCAATAAAAGCCAATGTAAAAAGGCATTAAAAACAGAGGTGGAGAATGCAGGCATTGTTCCCGCTACCTCTAGCATGCAAAGCGAGAGCTTAACCATTTGAGCTAATTCCCCTCAGAGCAATCAAAAATTGATAATTTTCGACGTGGTCAAAATAGAAAAAAAAGATCAAATTTGCTCTGTGGTGGCCTCTTTGCCCTGCCTGCCGTTTCGTCGTCAAAATGCCTGTAATAGTGCGCTTTTCTTTTGAAGGCCCTACCTGGTCCTGCTCCAGTAAACGTGTGAGGAGCCCTGCATGCTGAATGATGAGTTACTCAGAAATCAATGCACATTGGCACTGCCTTGTATTGACATTCTGCTACTTTCTGGCAAGGCCGTTTTCTTTTTTTTTTCTTTTCTTTTTTTTTTTTTTCTCTTTAGCCCGGGCAGCACCAAGCAGAAGACTTGAGGTTTCATGGTGTAATGGTTAGCACTCTGGACTTTGAATCCAGCTATTTGAGTTCAAATCTCGGTGGGACCTTGCTTTTTTACCAGCACCGCACAAAAAAAGCTGGAATAGCATTCTTATCTCTTGAAGGCCGGAAAATGACAGTTAGTCTAATCTTTTTAGGAGACATGGCAGAAAATGGCCGGTTAGCTCAGCTGGTTAGAGCGTGGTGCTAATAACGCCAAGGTCGTGGGTTTGATCCCCGTACTGGCCAAGCTTTTACCCTTTAAGGCCTCAGAGGCATTTCAGGATTCTGCTTAGTCTCACAGACATGAATGCAGCAGGACAATTGTGAAAAAGCAGCCGAAATAGCTCAGTTGGGAGAGCGTTAGACTGAAGATCTAAAGGTCCCTGGTTCGATCCCGGGTTTCGGCAAAACAGTGATGTTGTTCTTTTTTGTGCACAAGGGTCAGGTGACTGAAAGTCACCCAAAAAGCCTAGCTGCTTCACCCTTAAGTCCACCTGCTTCCACTTGACCAAAATGCTATCTTCCTCCCAGATGGTCACGTTGCTTCTGGCGATGATTCCAATGGCCTGATCGACAGCACTCTATAATGCTATGTATTTAGCGTTTTGATGTCCCACTGCGGACACGCTGCTGAATAAAAGAAAACTGACTTGATAGGGCTTCTGAAGGGTTGCAATGATATGTACTACATGGAAACCGGCAAAGCTGACGTAAGTAGTTTCGCTTTAAACCCTCAAGGTGCCACCAGCTTTGCAATAAAAGCCCATATAAAAAGGCATGAAAACAGAGATGGAGAATGCAGTCATTGTTCCCGCCACCTCTCGTATGCAAAGCGAGCGCTTAACGATTTGAGCTAATTCCCCTCAGGGCAATCGGAAATTGGCGATTTTCGACATTGTCAAAATAGAAAAAAAGATCACATTTGCTCTGTGGTGGCCTCTTTGCCCTGCCACCCGTTTAGTCGTCAAATTGCCTGGAATAGTGCGCTTTTCTTTTGAAGGCCCTACCTGGTCCTGCTCCAGTAAACGTGTGAGGAGCCCTGCATGCCGAATGACGATTTACTCAGAAATCAATGCACATTGGCACTGCCTTGTATTGACATTCTGCTACTTTCTGGCAAGGCCGGTTTTTTTTTTTTAACATTTTTTTCTCTTTAGCCCGGGCAGCACCAAGCAGAAGACTTGAGGTTCCATGGTGTAATGGTTAGCACTCTGGACTCTGAATCCAGCGATCCGAGTTCAAATCTCGGTGGGACATTGTTTTTTTTACCAGCACCGCACAAAAAAAGCTGGAATAGCATTCTTATCTCTTGAAGGCTGGAAAATGACAGTTACTGTGAGCTTTTTGGGAAATATGGCAGAAAGTGGCCGGTCAGCTTAGCTGGTTAGAGCGTGGTGCTAATAACGCCAAGGTCGTGGGTTCGATCCCCGTACTGGCCAAGCTTTTACCCTTTAAGGCCTCAGAGGCATTTCAGGATTCTGCTTAGTCTCACAGACATGAATGCAGCAGGATACTTGTGACAAAGCAGCCGAAATAGCTCAGTTGGGAGAGCGTTAGACTGAAGATCTAAAGGTCCCTGGTTCGATCCCGGGTTTCGGCAAAACAGTGATGTTGTTCTTTTTTGTGCACAAGGGTCAGGTGACTGAAAGTCACCCAAAAAGCCTAGCTGCTTCACCCTTAAGTCCACCTGCTTCCACTAGACCAAAATGCTATCTTCCTCCCAGATAGTCACATTGCTTCTGGCGATGATTCCATTGGCCTGATCGACAGCACTCTATAATGCTATGTATTTAGCGCTTTGATGTCCCACTGCGGACACGCTGCTGAATAAAAGAAAACTGTGACTTGATAGGGCTTCTGAAGGCTTGCAATGATATTTACGACACGGAAACCGGCAAAGCTGACGTAAGTAGTTTCGCTTTAAACCCTCAAGTTGCCACCAGCTTTGCAAAAAAATCCAATGTAAAAAGGCATTAAAAACAGAGGTGGAGAATGCAGGCATTGTTCCCGCTACCTCTAGCATGCAAAGCGAGAGCTTAACCATTTGAGCTAATTCCCCTCAGAGCAATCAAAAATTGGTAATTTTCGATGTGGTCAAAATAGAAAAAAAAGATCAAATTTGCTCTGTGGTAGCCTCTTTGCCCTGCCTGCCGTTTCGTCGTCAAAATGCCTGTAATAGTGCGCTTTTCTTTTGAAGGCCCTACCTGGTCCTGCTCCAGTAAACGTGTGAGGAGCCCTGCATGCCGAATGATGAGTTACTCAGAAATCAATGCACATTGGCACTGCCTTGTATTGACATTCTGCTACTTTCTGGCAAGGACGTTGTCTTTTTTTTTTTTTTTTTTAACATTTTTTTCTCTTAAGCCCTGGCAGCACCAACCACAAGACTTGAGGTTCCATGGTGTAATGGTTAGCACTCTGGACTCTGAATCCAGCGATCCGAGCTCAAATCTCGGTGGGACATTGTTTTTTTTTTACCAGCACCGCACAAAAAAAGCTGGAATAGCATTCTTATCTCTTGAAGGCTGGAAAATGACAGTTACTGTGAGCTTTTTGGGAAATATGGCAGAAAGTGGCCGGTCAGCTTAGCTGGTTAGAGCGTGGTGCTAATAACGCCAAGGTCGTGGGTTCGATCCCCGTACTGGCCAAGCTTTTACCCTTTAAGGCCTCAGAGGCATTTCAGGATTCTGCTTAGTCTCACAGACATGAATGCAGCAGGATACTGCTTAGTCTCACAGACATGAATGCAGCAGGATACTTGTGAAACAGCAGCCGAAATAGCTCAGTTGGGAGAGCGTTAGACTGAAGATCTAAAGGTCCCTGGTTCGATCCCGGGTTTCGGCAAAACAGTGATGTTGTTCTTTTTTGTGCACAAGGGTCAGGTGACTGAAAGTCACCCAAAAAGCCTAGCTGCTTCACCCTTAAGTCCACCTGCTTCCACTTGACCAAAACGCTATCTTCCTCCCAGATAGTCACATTGCTTCTGGCGATGATTCCATTGGCCTGATCGACAGCACTCTATAATGCTATGTATTTAGCGCTTTGATGTCCCACTGCGGACACGCTGCTGAATAAAAGAAAACTGTGACTTGATAGGGCTTCTGAAGGCTTGCAATGATATTTACGACACGGAAACCGGCAAAGCTGACGTAAGTAGTTTCGCTTTAAACCCTCAAGTTGCCACCAGCTTTGCAAAAAAATCCAATGTAAAAAGGCATTAAAAACAGAGGTGGAGAATGCAGGCATTGTTCCCGCTCCCTCTAGCATGCAAAGCGAGAGCTTAACCATTTGAGCTAATTCTACTCAGAGCAATCAAAAATTGGTAATTTTCGATGTGGTCAAAATAGAAAAAAAAGATCAAATTTTCTCTGTGGTAGCCTCTTTGCCCTGCCTGCCGTTTCGTCGTCAAAATGCCTGTAATAGTGCGCTTTTCTTTTGAAGGCCCTACCTGGTCCTGCTCCAGTAAACGTGTGAGGAGCCCTGCATGCCGAATGATGAGTTACTCAGAAATCAATGCACATTGGCACTGCCTTGTATTGACATTCTGCTACTTTCTGGCAAGGACGTTGTCTTTTTTTTTTTTTTTTTAACATTTTTTTCTGTTAAGCCCGGGCAGCACCAACCACAAGACTTGAGGTTCCATGGTGTAATGGTTAGCACTCTGGACTCTGAATCCAGCGATCTGAGTTCAAATTTCGGTGGGACCTTGCTTTTTTACCAGCACCGCACAAAAAAAGCTGGAATAGCATTCTTATCTCTTGAAGGCCGGAAAATGACAGTTACTCTGAGCTTTTTAGCAATGGGAAGTGGCCAGTTAGCTCAGCTGGTTAGAGCGTGTTGCTAATAACGCCAAGGTCGCAGGTTCGATCCCCGTACTGGCCAAACTTTTACCCTTTAAGGCCTCAGAGGCATTTCAGGATTCTGCTTAGTCTCACAGACATGAATGCTGCAGGATAGCTGTGAATGGGAAGCCGAAATAGCTCAGTTGGGGGAGCGTTAGACTAAAGATCTAAAGGTCCCTGGTTTGATCCCGGGTTTCGGCTAAACAGTGCTGTTGTTTTATTTTGTGCACAAGGGGCAGGTGACTGAAGGCCCTACCTGGTCCTGCTCCAGTAAACGTGTGAGGAGCCCTGCATGCCAAATGACGAGTTACTCAGAAATCAATGCACATTGCCACCGCCTTGCATTGACATTCTGCTACTTTCTGGCAAGGCCGTTTTATTTATTTATTTTTTTACATTTTTTTTCTTTAGCCTGGGCAGCACCAACTGGAAGACTTGTATTAAGCTTGGCAGTAAGTGGCCGGTTAGCTCATACTGCCACCTGTAAGTCGTGGTTATTCTTGGTTACACCGGCCAATCACTTTGTGAGCTGGAACCAAGATTTGTTTTACTCTTGGTTTTACCAGGCCAATCATGTTCCAAGCTGGAACCAAGATTCACCCTATTCTTGGTTAAGGCAGCCAATCGTGTTCCGAGTTACAATGAACGCTATGGCCAATCAGAGCCCTTATACCATCCATGATTTGTACTGTAATAAAAGATTTCGTCGCGGATTAATTCGGACACCAATTGCAAAGTAAGTATTTTTTTAACAAGGTGGTTTAAATGAATAACCATTACAGTAACGTTAATTACTACAACATAATTATTATATGATTGTTATAGATGTTTTATAATGTTATTTGGTAAGATTAATGTTAGCCGACCAAGCAAATTGTATAGTTTTACTACAAACATTTTAATGCAGTTATTAATTAATTAATATGGATCATGCATGATTGCATCACTAATAATAAACCAACAATATAAGGGTCACACATCAATCCATCACTAATAATAATGTTATTATTATTAGTGATGGATTAAATTGTGACCCTTATATTATTGGTTTATTATTAGTGATGCAATCATGCGTGATCCATATTGTTTTATGCTTTATGATTAGTGATGTATCATGCGTGAGGATTATTAGATTAGTTTATGATTAGTGATGTAGTGATATGTGAGCGTTATTATAGTATTTTTTTATAATTAGTGACTGATGAAATGAGCCTTATATTTATTATTAGTGAAGTGATTCATTAATGTGTGAGAATAATGCACGGGCATTATTGTAACTATGGTAGTAAATGACATATATTGTGATATGTCTGAATATAAAGTGAAGTAATGTATAATAACTGCATTAAAATGTTTGTAGTAAAACTGTACAGTGTGCTTGGTCGTCAAACATTAATCTTAACAAACAACGTCATATAACATCTATAACAATCATATAATAATTGTGTTGTTGTAATTAATGTTACTGTAATGGTTATTCATTTAAACCAACTTGTTATAAAAATACTTACTTTGTAATTGTTGTCCGAATTAATCCACAACGAAATCTGTTAATACAGTACAAATCATGAATGTTATAACGGCTCTGATTGGCCATAGCGTTCATTGTAACTCGGAACATGATTGGCTGCCGTAACCAAGAATAGGGTGAATCTTGGTTCCAGCTCGGGACAAGATTGGCCAGCGTAACCAAGAATTAAAAAAAATCTTGGTTCCAACTCAGAACGTGATTGGCCGGTGTAACCAAGAATAACCACGAATTACAGGTGGCAGTATGCGCCACTGGCCCAGTCTGCGTCAGCAGTGCTCATTAGCATGCTGCTTGGAAAGAGGACACGGCTCGGTCAACATGCAGTTCCTTCAACGCTTGCTGTGCTTTCTTGTCATGGCAATTTGTGGTGTCAATAGGATGCTCTAACACAGAGCATGTGACAATCCCTCCCAAGAAGAACTGTGATCCAGGCTCTGAGACTTTCTCTTCTCCAGGAGGAGGTTGCAAACGTTAGAGTTATTTTTGTCAGAGCAGCTGCGGCACACCTGGGTGGAAGCCCACAGCTAGGCTTGATGGTCTAGCCTGGTGGTCTAGTAATTAGGATTCGGCGCTCTCACCGCCGCGGCCCGAGTTCGATTCCTGGTCAGGGAACTTCCTTTTCACCTCCATGGTGAACTTCGAGCAGTGGTGCCGATGATATCTTCGCAAAGGCAAGAAAGCAGCTCTGAGCACAAAAGACATTCTTTAAACTGGAGTCGAACCTGCGACCTAAGAATTGGTCCTACAGTCCTCCACTCTACCAACTGAGCTATCGAAGTCTTACGTAGCAGTTCCACAACCACACCCTATAAGGTAGCTGCAGTCCGACCGCTGGCCAAAAAGGACAGAAGCAAAGTACTTAAGCCTTCCCATACCGGGAGTCGAACCCGGGTCACCTGGGTGAAAATCAGGAATCCTAACTGCTAGACCATATAGAAATTGCCACTTTTGAAACCCAGTCTTGGCACAAACTTCAGTTCTTTCTGATCGCTGGCACGTCCCTGCTTCGCTTGAACAAGTGCCACTCATACACTTACGCATTCTCTCATACACAGTTTCTTGGTTTCCGTAACCGAGAATCTTCTGATCCATAGTCATAAGCGCTATCCTTTGTGCCACTCTGTTCGGCACCTTGTTAGCACATTGCTTGAAGCAAGGACAAGGCTCTGTCAACCCAGAGTTCCTTCACCACACATTCTGCTTTGTTTTTTTATGGCAAGAGGTTGTGTGGATGGGATGCTCTTACAGGATTCCTGACAGTCCCTCCATAGAAGACCTGAGATCCAGGGTCGGAGACTCTCCTCTCCAAGAGGAGGTTAAAAGTCTTTTGTGTCTCTGTGTCAGAGCACTTAGGTGTTGCTGCAGCTCAGAGACCTACAAGTGGAGGAGATTACACTGCAAGTTGGCTGGATGACCTCTAAGGGGTCGGCAGTTATGCCACACGTAGGCTGGGTTTGCGATTGATGTAGCTGTAGTAGACATTCATAAAAATAAAAAAAATTAAAACTGGTTACTCTGAGGTTGTGTTTAGGGTTGGGGTAGGTGTAAAATTGAATAAAACATAGCGGGTTACTGTGAGGTTGGGCCTAGGGCTGGGGTAGGTGTGATTTTAATAAACTGCAATAGGTTGTATTCTGTGCCATGTACAAGACATTGAATCAATGAAACCCACATGGAGGTTTGTTACTGTGAGGTTGAGTTAAGAGTTGGGGTAGGTTGTGTTGTAAAATAGCAATCAGTTTTTTATTATTATTGTCTCTTTTTCTTTTAATCAAACAATAATTTGTATTGGTCATGTAAGGGTCATATATTAACTGAACTTCTAATGTTGGGGGTGAGTGCTGTGCATACTAATTAGCATTTTTGCAGAAGTAGATAGATGCGGGTCCAAAATTAAATTCAGCTCTGCAGAAACTTCCTGTCTGAAGAGAGGTGTTAAAACTGAACACAGAACACAGAAAGATGTATACTTTGTTGTTGGGCAGAGAATTCGTAGAAAAAGAGGAAGTATGTCGAAGGGGCGGCCAATGGAGGACTGAACAATGACTGACAAGTGACGTTACACCAAAACTCCACCTGTTAAGATCAGTTGTGTATATATGCTGAAGTCAGGAAATGTATGTTAGTTGCGAACCTCTTGAATGTAATTCTTGTATTGCATTGGGGTAATGTAACCCAGAGCTCTGTCATCGAATTATTCATTTGTATCTAATAAATTACTAATATTTTTGACATTGAAGAAAAACCTCTCCAGACCTTTTTATATTGAACACGCATGGAATAGAGATAGATATTCCAACAATTTGGTGACCTCCGACGTGGAAAAGGGGGAGAAGAAGTTATTGATCTGTCGTATTGCATTGACATCATCGGCGCAGAAAAAATAAGGTAAGCAGAAAACCTGTTACATCGAATTTCTGCAATTGGCCTAATCTAAATTGTTTGATGTCATGTGATATGTAGGATTGATGTAGTTAAAAGTATAAGCATTTGAATAATTTGATGAGTTTAAATTTAAGGAAGGCCAGGATGGGCTGAGACTGTATTGCACAGGAGACCAGATAAAGCTGTGACTGTGCAGCTTCGGGTATTATTACGGTTTCTTCATATGGCATTCACTAGGTAAATCAGAACATAAGTTGATACACTTTGACTGTTTTTGCTTGTTTGGTAGAAGGAAAGATCAACGAGCTCTGTGCTCCTACACTGAATTGAATAGAATACCATCCTAGGGTGTGCTGTTCAGGTGACTGCTGTCTCTGCGAATACTGTGATTTTATCTGGGCAACGGCATTGACAAATGCTGAATTTTGGGCTATAAGGGCGGGAGTCCGAGGGACGAGCCGACGGGTGGTCCTGAACAGTCTGGGTGCAAGTCCCTACGTTTTAGTAGGTCCAAGCGTTAAAGACAGCTATAGGGTGAGATTGTAAATAAAATTAGGGACAGTTTAGTCGCCGCGGTTGTGACTGTGTGTGGATAATTTGCTTCACTGAGGTTGTGACTCTGTAGAAAATACAGAGAAAAGTCGATTCTGTTAAGGTGTGGTTGATTAAACATACATAGAAAAGTCGACTCTGTAAAAGGCGAGTGTAAATATAAGAAGTGATTAGAAGTTGAGAATTGTAAAAAGCGTGCATTTTATTTTATGTAAATGTTTGTCTGTTGCGTTAGTGACTAACAGTTGAAATAAGCATAGTGTACAGATATTTAGCCGGCTGTATATAAGCGTATATGATATTCAATTAAATGTCATTTAAAATTGTGAAAGTTCAGTAATTGGGAAAGTGCAAGAAGTTTGCAGGTGAAAATTTGATTGTTGGAGGAGGATAAATATTTTTTGATTGTGTATGTGCAGTAAATGCAACATACAGAAGTTCATTAGTGTGTGTGAAAAACACTGTAAATTTGAGGAAGTGGAGGTGTGAAAAATGCATAAGTAATTCGATTAAGAATGTGAGCAATATGGAAAATGTCCCAGACAAAATTAAAAACTCAATGGGACAAGTGGTAAATGATTGGAACTAAGAAGAAAAATGTGGTAAAGTAATGAGAAACAATATATGAGAAGCTTAAATGTGAAAATTGTGTAAAATATGTGAGTAGAGCAATGATTGAACAGTAAAATTGGTTACAATTTTGAGAAACAGAGAATTTGAGTTTTACAAAGTTAATAACATAGCAAAAGGGGGCCATAACGATGTTGTGGTAGTAAGAAATGGAAAAAATTTGTTGGAATTTGTAATGTGGCATGATTTTGGCATTTGTTGGAACGGCTGTAGAAAGAAAAAAGAGGAAGTGCTCAGGCAGACAGTCTTAGACAGACTGACAACAAAAAGGAAGTCAGAAAAAAGGAGCCACTCCTCTTCATGAGGAAGAAGCAGTTGTAGTAGGGGCAGAAAGAGTAAATCATATTAAAAGAGTATATAAAATTGTTTTGATTAAATAATGATAGACTTTGATATAATAATTAGGGATTCAGTATAAGTTACAAAATAAACAGATCTATCTAAATGCGGTATAAAAAAGACAAGTGAAATAAAGAAATAATGGGAAATATGCTTAATATAGTTATATTTGTTGAAATGGAACTTGAAGCTATACGAATGAATATATTAATAAAGAAATTAATTTACTAAATAAAGGAGGATGATTAAAACTTAGTTTGTTAATTAGAGAAATAAGAAAAAATAAATAAATGATACTAATAGGAAATGATAGAGAGAAAATAAAATACAACATAAAGACCAGCTACTAAAGAAACATTAGAATAAATACATTAGAGGAAAAATAAGGAAAATGACCTCGAGATGAGCTGTTAAAGAGCAAAGAGATAAAATTGGCATAAGTCTCTGGTCGATGAAGAGAAAAATTAGAAGAAAATGTGACCGTTTAAAATTTATCAACTGAAGAGTTAATGAGCAAATATGTAAGGAAGATAAAAAATATGGATAAGAAAAACTTAAAAGCTTAGAATTAAAGAAATCCAAGTCATGGTTTGATAGAAAAAAGAAGAAGAAATGTTTAAAATATATTGAAATATGTTTGAAAAATATTATATACATAGAGAGAGAGAAAGACAGAGACATTAAACCGATGAGATAGAAACTAGAAAAATAGTTGGACTTGTAACACTTTGGGGAAGTAACACTTTGAGGAACTGAGATTTCATGTGAGAGGACAAGACTGAGTTTAGGTGCAAAAACCAAATAGAATAATAATATTAGTAATAATAATGATTTTAAAAAAAATGTTATGGCTTACACTGGCTGTTTTCATCTATGAAAGTCAGCTGCATAAGACTATCTAAGCCATCATCTAGGGTCAAAGAAAAATTATGGACACTTAGTGGATGTGGATGAACAAGATGAAGTGAGTTCAAATTTTCTATATTTAAAATGATAAACACCAAAAAAGAAATTGATAATTAAACATTACATTTCAGATATAAAAAAAACATATTAAACAAATATGTGGGGTCAATGCCTAATATGAATCCTGAGACATAGCAATAATGTTGAACAATTATACCACATGGTAGGCCATGTCATAATTTGTGTTTTATGAATAATAACCCAACTGTGTCTTGTTTTTTAGTCTCCACCATCGTAGTGCCCTACAGCTTTGCCTGCAGACTAAGCAGACCATAGTGCTGAGTGGATGGGAGTGAAGATGCCAAACTTTACTTAAAACTATTATTGGGGGTCAAATTGATTTTAAACTTAATAAAACCTGTCTCATTGGTTAAACTCTAGAATGTGGTCACAATGGCTCACATGGTTCTTGAGTGCATGTTTCCCTAACATCAGAGATACCAAGTTCTGAAGGAAAACTGAAAAGGAGGTTGCAGTGGAGAAGAGCAGTAACTGGTCTCCATGAGACATTATTCCAAAGACGGGTAAGACTCTCGTTGGCCACCGGGAGCGACCTAAGCCAGGAATTTTTGTCGCCGAGACTAGGCACCTGTACAGGTAGGCAGGTGTTGAGTGAGATGATTGTGGAGTGGAGCAGTGATGCTTGAAAGGCCTAGAGCATTCAAATATTGAGGGGCACTGTGAAAGATCAGTGGTCTGCCTCAGAAATGTGGGCTCCTCCAAACCTGACCACAGTAAACTGCTAAATATGTCTGGGGATCAGACACTCAGAAAAAGGAACTTGTGGGTAAAGTAAGAGGCAGGGTGCTGTCAAGAACCATTTGAGACCATATGATGACTGGTAATATGAAAGAGACAGAATTTATTAAGGTTTTGTTATTAAAATAATAACTAAGAAAAAGACTTAAAGAAAAATACACAATGGATCTCTAAATGTATAATGTTGAATTGATATTTAACTATTTTTGCAAATTTTCATAGGTTTACTGATACAGGGCATGAACACGATATAGGAAGAAGTACAATGTATGGTGGTGACTAAAGAAGAAGAAACAACTATTGGTAACTGAAGAAGTAATTTGAATTATAAATTTTGATGGAATTGATTATTTAAGTAAAGATTTACTAAAAGCTAAATATTATGTTGAATCATCTAAATTAAGATGGGAAATTAACAACTAAAAAAGGTTGGTAACAGAAAATTTTTTATGCGTAAAGAAGAAATTGAAACATGAAAAATTGAACTCACGTCATCGGGTAAAAATTAATAGTTCTAATCTGATAAAAGAATTGAAACAGAATAAGAGAGTTTAAGAAAACAGATTTTCTTTCACATATAACCATGTGAAGAAGTTTAATGATGAAGTCAAAATACAGCTGAAAGAAACGGATAAGAAAATGTAGTGATTTTTAGTTAGCTTATAAAAGTATATCAAGATTGTATGGGCAACTAGTTGAACCGAAATGACGTAGAACTAATTAGTAGCCAAAAGAAAATCATAAAAATGATTAGAACAAACTAAGTAATAAATAGTTGAGAAAATGAATTATACAAAGTAGTGTCAAATTCAAAAACTGATTGATTATGAGTAAAATACTTAAATGGAGGATTATAAAATTAGCCAGCGTAGTGAAGAGGTAGTATGTCGTTGAGCAATTAAGAGAAACACCTAGACAAGGTCATAGGGAATCTGTTTTAGAAATTTTATTTAAGCTAAATTTTAACTGAGTTATAAACATAGATGTGACTAATTTAATTTAAATACAATTTTACAAGTAAGCAACAAACAAAAGAAGATTGTGTTTAGTTTTTGATTTAGAAGCAATTAAGGAGAATAAATTTTAAAGCTGAGGTTAATAGTGTATGCAGAAATATGGTCATACTGATGAAAAAATGTAAAGGGATTGATTTTTGAATTATCAGAGAGAGTGGTGTTGATTAAGCATGTTGATGAAATCTTACTTGCAGAAAAAAAGTGGACACCTAATGGATTAGAAGTAAGCAGTTGTTATGACATTTATATGGAACTAGATTTAAAGGAAGTAAGTAAAAATTATATGGGATTAGATGACACGCCTCAATATTAGGATGAGTGGTGTCTGAGATAAGTGGAGTCAGATCGCCAAATAAATAAGCCATTTCAAATAACTGTAAACTGGTGAATGTAAAACACATGGTAATAAGACTAATATGAATTATAGACTTTAATTATATTTTGAGATATCAGAAACTGCAAGAGAAGAATGAGGGTGAGGTTACAATTGATTTTAGAGATTTGGGAGAACAGGTGAATAAAAATATATCTGCTAGTCATGATTGACAGCTATAGTGAATGGCTGGAGGAGTGGCCAGCAAGCAAAGAGGACAGTCAGACAGTGATGAAGTGTTTAATAAAAGACGATCTAGAAACAAAAAGATGTTGAGTAAAAATTAGATTCGATAATGATAAACGCTGAAATAATGAATATTTTAAATTGCAGCAAGTAATGGGCCTGAAGCATGAATTTAGGGATGGTGTAAGACTAATAATTACAGGGAAAGGTAGAAAAAAATGATACAAATTTAAAAACAATTGGCAAAAATCTGTGCACAGACCAAACTGAATTGGATAAAAATCATATTGGAGGTATTAGTTCATTATGGAACAAAACGATGAAATTAATGACTTTTGAATTGTTTACAGGACTGCAGTTTTGGGGACCTGGTGCAGCTTGGTTGTGCAGTGGATCACTTATGTAGAGATTATATAATGACAAATTAACAACCTTATTCCCGATTTTTTCTAAACAGGTTGCTGAAGGTGTGAGGCTGGCCGGATTAACTTGACAGTCAATATAGGGGTGTAAAACGGCCTGGAGCTAGGCCCAGGCCGAAAGAGGGATAAAACACAAAAAGGGCATATCTGACTAATTGGAGTGTGTAAGCATGTATTGGTGTGGGAGCTGAACACGCTGTGTAAGGATCCAAAATATCAGACCATAAGAACTGTTATGGAATTTCATGAGACAAGATGCAATGTTCCAATAGATTTTCTAATCTGAGAAGTGATGAAGAAACCAACTGTTCCACTGTTCTATTCAAATCACTGTTGACTATGCAATCACAGGCTGGAGAAACAGAGCTACTCAACAGCAGGGGGTAATGCGAAGAAGTCCCCCTTCTCCTTCCACTTAAACCCCCCTTCTTGACCCTTATGTTACCTTCTGATTAGAGCACATTTCACATAAAATGTTCAAGGTTTTAATATGGTGTATCTTGCATCACTATATTCATGTTTGGTATCATTTTAAATGTCTCTGTGTGATTGGTAAAGTGGTCTTAATTTTACAGTAATATTTTACTGGTATATGTTGATTTGGTTTTTGACTTCTATAAGATCTTGATAAGATGCTCTCCCTCCTAAGAGATGGTTAAGTCCTCAAATTGACCAGGTCAGGGTTTCTGTGACACTTCTATTGTCTTGAATTTATGGCTGTTTGTTTTGACTTGAGTATATAAGGTAAGATGTGCTTTAGGACAGGGGGAGATCTTGTAAAAAGACACCCCATTGCAGCATCTCTGAGACTTATGCTGCAATGTATTTCTGTGGTCAGGTATGCATCTCTTAACTCTTTGATTTATCTTTGATTAATGGATGTTGTATTGTTACAGTCTCATCTCTGAATTGGCTTCCTGATGATTTATTATGTTGGCAGAATACAATTTTACCTGACAAATAAAATTTTAAGTTTTGATTAATTCTGGAGTTTTGCGAATTCATTGTATCCAGTAGATTATGTGGAGTCTCGTTACCCTTATCGTACGGCATAATCGAAATTGATTTAATTGGCGCATTTGATTATTCGTAGCCATTGCGTGCCGATAACATGTAGACCTTTTAATCATTCGACCACTGGGAATAGCAAGTTGTATGGGCTTGGCTAAGGATCTGTTTTTTTAAGACTAGGTAAGCATTAATGCGACCAGCTTATTTAAATATGACCATTGTACCAATCGCACTGAGACATTTCAAATGATATCAAACATGATAGTTAAAGTCAGTTTGGTTAATTTAAAACATTCAAACATTGAAATGACCATATGCGTGAATTGGGGGGATGAAGCTGAGTCTCAGATGCAAATGCAGCAGGAACTGGTTTTTCCCGCATACCCCTTGCTGAGTTGTGAAGTCACCAGTCTCTGTTTTCAGCTCATGTTTTGAATTGTCAAAGATATCAGAATATTTGCAATATTTCAATTCTTACAGGAAAAACCATTGTTAGCTGGCTAGTTACTAAACAGCAAACAGGCAATTTCCTCAGTGTCTTGAGGATTTCTTTATGCCTGTGTCCCTGTTTTCAGATGAAGCATAGGTTTTGAATTAAAATAAATAAATAAATAAAAAAATAAAATTCTTCTTACCAGGATATTGATGGGTAATACATGGTGGGGAGGAACTAGCACATGGAGAACAAACTGTTTAGAAGTAAAAAAAATAAATAAATAAAACAAGCCACATTACAACAATTCATTGAAACTCCTTGCCAAATATACAAAAAAATAAAAATAAACAATGTAACTTTTGGAAATCTTGCAACATGGAAAATATTAAACCTATACATGCATGTCATTACACTGTAATTGACATTACCTATTTTTGCATTAAGTCTACTGAGTAGCAAGAGCACTATTAAACTCCTTCTTAGTTCATTCACACATCATTATTCACTATTAAAAGAGTTTGTCATTAACTTTATAAAACAGATACCAACCAGATGATGATCTTTTTTTCTGACGTTTCGAGGTGGACACCCGTTGCCCATTGCAGTCCCTCTTCCACCAGGTTACTTTGTTTTGTCCAGGGACTTCAGGTTGATCTGACTCTTTTTTTTTTTGACTTAGCATGTCATCAAACAGATGGGAGAAAACTAGGCATTGACTAACTGGAGTTAATTGCTTAAATATTTGTGTATAACAAAAAAAAAAAAATTGCCTGTATCTCCTCAACAAAAGAAGAACAGCTTCTAATTTATGTCTGTTTCCACTTAACATTGTACTAAAACAAAAAATAAAATGTCAGTTCAATCTGATTTCTGACTGCAACTCAAACTTGAGTTGATTATCACAATTCAAAGCAAAGCTTGGACCACATCAAATATGTGACAGTGTAAAGGAATAGTTCCAAAAAGGCAATAGGCTAACAGATTGTACAATTACTAAAGGCAGAACACAAAAGTCTATATATCACAGAATGAAATGGGCTCAGATCACGTGTATAAAATGCTTTAGAGCTGCTTCCTAGGTTAAATTGAGTGACACGTTAAAATGAATAAAAAGGCAACTTTTTAAGTAAACAAATAGTCAAGATGATGATTCATGCTGTTAATTTCCATTTGTAATTATCACATTATGTAATAAAACACTTTTTATTTTTTACCTGTATTTCATTAGAAAACAACCACAACACATAAAGTGTGGAAGGTCCTACTATGCCATGATCCTGTAGTGTACCTCCTAAATTGCTAAATAAGGGAGATAGCGAGAGTGGCAGCTATACTGAGAAAATCTCACTTGCCATCTCATCCAGACAAGCAAATGCAACCAAGTCCTGTGAAAGAAATAAAATAAAATGTCTGTAATGGATTTTATTTTTATTTTATTTTATATATATAAATGAGTACACAAGTGAAATGACTATTAACCTGAAAAGGCTGCGTGACATTGAATGTCCTCTTCATAACTCTCCCATCTGGGTATTTGAATTGTAATGTGACTCCATCAGCCGACTCAACAAGTACATATATATATATATATATATGGCGATCCTCTATTGGCGATCCTCTATTGCCTTTTTAAAGAGTACAGAGTCTTTAGTTATACACACAGAAAACAGTAATGATCTAGATACATCCAAGTTAAACATACTTTTGTATGTGGCATTTTGTGCTGTTGCATTTGCTGTCTCCTTCTTTCCTGATGCATTTGAAAATGTAAGAATGAAAAGCTGAGCCACCGGGTAGTATTTAGATAAATGTAAAATGTTAATTGATTGTACAGCTGAAGTCAAAATTATTAGCCCAAATCACATTACTAGGATTTTTCACAGTATTTCCTATAAGCAATGCCCCTTAAGCAATATTTTTTTTTGTCTACAGAACAAGCCATTGTTTTAAATTGATTTGCATAAATACCTTTACTTGCCTAATTAAGCAATTTAAGCCTTTAAATGTCTCTTTAGGCTGAATACTGATATCTTAATAACATCAAGTCAAATATTATGTTCTGTCATAACGTCAAACATTTGAAAAATTACTTATTACAACATAAAATATTAAAACTTAAAGAACTTACTAAAAATATTATGATTAGAAACGTGTTCAAAAAAATCTCTCCATTAAACAGAAATTGGGAAACAATATTAAATGATTAAAATATAACAGGGGAGCTAATAATTTTGACTTCAACTGTATACATTAGAATAATAAATGCTTTGATTATGATACTTACCCTTGCTCGATCTGTTTCCAAAGAGAGATTGTACTCTATCTTGTTCCTGCCTTAATGCCCCCCATGCCCTCAAGTCCTGCAAAAATGTATTATTAACAAAAAAGTGTGTTAATTACAATATTGTCAATATTAATATTGTCTTTGAAGATCTTTAACTGTTCTCAAGCCAGATTATTACCCAGGCATTTATACTGTGTGCTTTGGATTTATTTTAATATAACTTCTAAATCTACTGCAAACCTAATCAACTTACTTTACTGATAATTTTTAAAAGCCTTAGTTATTTTAAACCATGATGGCAAAAAATTACTTTATCACCAGCCAGGTCCAAAAAAAAAAATAAATAAATAAAATAAAAAACTGTTCTAAAAAAAAAATTTAATAAATAAAAAGTGACCTCTGAAAAACCTGACATGCATATTCTATGTAGTATCTTTGAAAATAGTATATTTACATAATTATTTGGTAGTTCACTGTCATCCACAGCAACCTCTGCAATCTGAAAAAGCACAAAATGCTGTTATTTGGAATCACTGGGCTGTATTCTGAAAAACTGTCACATGTAAATCATACATTGGTTCTTTCAAAGTCGTAAGATGTAACACGTAAAACAATTACATTGTCGTCCTCAGGTAAATTTTCTACATCAGCTGGCTCCAGAAACTAAAAACAATAAGGAGACATCATGTTGAATGCTGAAACATTCTCACATGTAAATCATACAATAATTGCTTTCAGAATATTAAAACACAGCAATAGAAAAATATAAATTGTCAGTGTCAGATAAATTTTCCTCAGCAGCTGGCTCCAAAACCTGAAAAAGTACCACAAAAATGTAACTAGGAAAACTATCTTGCATGCACAAAAACTGTAATTGATCGTTTTTAGTATCCTAAACTTAAACAATTGAGAAATGTACATACATTTAAATTTGTTTGTCTATAATGACCTGTTGAACCAACTGTCCATCTGGTTATTTAAAAGAGAAATGGCAAAATATTCATACCTTGGGTTGTATATACACAGCTGATCTTGATTGCCTTAGCTCCTGGCAGGCCTCAATAGTGGCAGGGCAAATTGTGGAGAGCTGTTACTTTCTGTGTTACCCCAGCTGCAAATGATTGACAAAATGTTTAGCCAAAAACATAAATATTTGTTTTGTTTGTCCTGCACACTAACTGAATCTAGTCTAGTTAAACTTCATCCTATTTTCATGTATTTGTAAAAGGGCTGTGTGTTTCTCAGATTCATTATAAACAGGTCATGTGACAGAACCAATGTCTAGTAATTAAATGTAAAATGTATGAATATATATATAAAGTCTATAATATGTGGAGAACAGTCTGCAGAAAGCATGATTATCCAGAGATTCTGCCTAGAACCCCCCACAACACCTAACAGCCTAACACAATGGATTACACCTACTTCATTACACAATCACAAAATCAGAAAAACAGCACATCTCTGATTTAAAATTATAACAATATTGTTTTTTTTTAAACAATTCAAAGTGTTATATTAAAACTGCACTTACATATATATACCAAGTCCTCTCCATTGGGAATGAATTAATTTCTGATCCCAACAACACAAACTCTTTGAGACCGCTGTCTTGTAAATGTTTCCTGTCCTCTTTGGAACATCCTCAGACTTACTCAGCACAAAATACAAAACAAAATACATAATTTTTACATGCCTGTGACCATAAAAATCAGATTGGTAAAATAATTACAGTGGTGTACAAGACTCACAAATGAAATAACTGGCCAAAGCTGGTTTCTGACAGTTTTCAAATCCTTAAAAGAATATATTTGATTTAGGAAAGGGTTAACTGAACTAAACTGATCTGTGAAAGTTTTCAAAAAAAAAAAAAAAAAAAACAGTGACTCAAAGAAGGGATAACTGACCAAAACTGATTTGTGAATGATTTCATAAATAATTAAAGGGTTAAAAATAAAAATAGTTAATTAGAAATTATAAATAAATTAAATAAAAATTTAAAATAATTAATTAGCCTCAGCCATATCACCCTGCAGCCCAAGACTGGTTACTCACTGAAGCTAAGCAGGGCTGAGCCTGGTTAGTACCTGGATGGGAGACCACTAGGGAAGACTAGGTTGCTGTTGGAAGTGGTGTTAGTGAGGCCAGCAGGGGGCGCTCAACCTGTGGTCTGCGTGAGTCCTAATGCCCCAGTAAAAGTGAAGGGGACACTACACTGTCAGTGGGTGCTGTCTTTTGGATGAGACGTTAAACCGAGGTCCTGACTCTCTGTGGTCATTAAAAATCCCATGGCACTTCTCGTGAAAGAGCAGGGGTGTAACCCCGGTGTCCTGGCCAAAGTCCGTCTATTGGCCCTTATGGTCATGGCTTCCCAATCATCCCCTTCCATTGAATTGGCTCTATCACTGTCTCTTCACTCTATCAATAGCTGGTGGTGAGTGCACTGGTGCCGTTGTCCTGTGGCTGCCGTCGCATCATCCAAGTGGATGCTGCACACCGGTGGTGGTGTGGAGAGATCCCCCCGCCCCTCATGATTGTGAAGTGCTTTGGGTGTATGGCCATACACAATAAATACACATTACATTACATTACATAAAGTGGTGTACATGGGTCATGACTGGGTTAAATGGTTAAAACTGATCAGTTAGAGTTTTCACAAACAATACAAGTGGTGTACATGGGTCAGGGAAGAGTTAACCCACAAAACTGCATCCAAGAATCTATTATAGATTATTTTCTTAATCCGAATATTGTTTGGAACCAGCTTTTGGAACAACTACCATGACATAATTATACCCGAATAAATAAGGCAGAACATAGAAAAACAATGAAACTGACTAAAATGGATTGTGAACCGCAGTTAAGATAGTTTGATTTTCATTCAGATTTAATTTGCCTATAAATAAACAGTGCACCACCATGCAATATGGAATGCTGTTGCATATTCTCTATGATTTGTGAATTGTGATGAAGTTTTTTGAAAAAGTAAATTTATTGTATAATTATATTACATGCAAGCGTCTATGTACCTCGTTTCTTTGAAGTGGACTTAGCTGTTGACATATCACATCTTTTACACGCAAGATCATAATGTCCTATGGAGGCGCGCGATTTGCCCTCTCATATTGGGAGCAACATGCTCATGTATTCCAGAAACTACAATAGACAATTTTTGAAGGCCTGCTCATACTGTCTTTCAAGAGTTCACACTTAGATAATGCTTGACTATTTAAGCTAGTTTTGCATGCTGTCTCGGGAGAGAAACCTGAGCTCGGTGATAGATGAGCCCAAGGCTCCCGCATGGTCAATAAGGCAAGGCAAGGTAAGTTTATTTATATAGCACATTTCATACACAGTGGCAATTCAAAGTGCTTTACATAAACAGGAATAAAAAAGACAAGTTTAGGAAAATAAAATGCAGACAATAAAAATTATTAAAAACAGATAAAAACAAATTAAAATGAGTTAAAATAGGTTATAAAAGAATGAAAAAGAAAACGAAAAACATAATAGTGCGATCTGTCGGACGCAGCACAGTGCTCATTCAGTAAAGGCAAAGCTAAACAGATGTGTTTTCAGTCTTGATTTGAATGTGCCTAATGTTGGAGCACATCTGATCATTTCTGGAAGCTGATTCCAGCAGCAAGGGGCGTAGTGGCTGAAGGCAGATTCACCCTGCTTTGACTGAACTCTTGGAACTTCTAGTTTATATGATCCTAAAGATCTGAGTGATCTGTTAGGTTTGTATTCAGTGAGCATATCTGTAATGTATTGAGGTCCTTGGCCATTTAGTGATTTATAGACCAGTAATAATACTTTAAAATCTATTCTGAATGTAACTGGCAGCCAGTGTAAAGACCTGAGGACAGGTGTGATGAGCTCTGATTTCCTGCTTCTGGTCAGAATTCTGGCTGCAGCATTCTGGATGAGCTGCAAGTGTCTGACTGTCTTTTTGGGAAGGCCAGTTAGGAGTCCATTACAGTAATCCACCCTGCTACTGATAATGCATGAACAATATGTATATAGTGTAATAGTTCTTCAGTTCATTCAATTTCACTTGCTGTTAGTTTATATTTTTATTTCACATTTTCTTTAAATAGTGTATTTATTTTGCTGACATTTTATTTAACTTTTATATTATTTATGTGTGTGTGTGTGTGTGTATAGTGTTTACAGTTTATAACCATAATAATTCAATTTATTCTATTTCACTTGTTGTTTTTTTGCACATTTTACTTTTTAATCATTTATTTTGTTAACATTTTATTTAACTTATTTATTATTTATATATGTGTGTGTATTTATATAGTAATTAACCATAATAGTTCTACAGTTTATTCTATTTCACTTGTTGTTGGTTTCTATTTTATTGCGCAATTTATTTAAATAGTGTATTAATTTTGTTAACATTTTATTTAATGTATTATTTATATATATGTGTGTGTACAGAGTGTATAAAGTTTACTACCATAATAGTTCTTCAATTTATACTATTTCACTTGTTGGTTTCTATTTTATTTCACATTTTATAAAAATAATTTATTTTGTTAACATTTTATTTAACTGTTTATTATTTATGTGTATGTCTATAGTTTATACACTTTATAACCATAATAGTTCTTCAATTGCCTTGTTTGATTCTGTTTTTGCGTCAGTCTCATAATCTGAAGGTCGTGAGTTCGAGCCTCACACGGGGCAAGGTGTTACCTTTTTGCACTTGGAAGTGCTTAGATGACTGGGCAGCATTTTTTATTCCCTTCCGTGTGGATCATGCTTCCCCGGGGCTAAAAAGCTACAGCTCCTCTGGAGGCCTGGCAGTGTGAAGTTCCAAGAACATTTCCTGAGTCTGAAGCAATGATGGTAAGATGCTCCCATTCCTATCACGTTGTCGCTTGACGTTCGGCGTGGATCTGTCAAATGTCATGAATTAACATTGTGCGAGGATTTGACGAAAAGTCCTGCGAATCCCATTGCCTTAAAAATCAACGGCATCCCAGGACATTCCACTACATGTCATTCTAAGACAGTACTTTTGATCCCCTTTTGGTTCACTTGCATTAAAGCCCTCGTGCATTGTTTTGTTCACATGCTTTTCCGAGTTTTTGTGGACAATACCTTGATCGCAAACGCCTTAAAACCTACAGTCTAAAGAGCCCATTAAGGCTGCCAGGGACACTGCTAGGCTGCATAAACTTTGGCGCAAAGAGATTGATGCGGTGCTTTGTCAGTGTTACTGTATCACTCTGACAAGGTGGCAGAGAGTTAAAGACTTTAGTCTGAACGCATAGCCAAAGATTAGGTTTGTCGGAAGTGGCATTCGAACCCACGCCTCCAGGGGAAATTGCAACCTTCACGCAGCGCCTTAGACCGCTTGGCCATCCTGACATCCCTACTTATCCCGAGCTGTCTCCTAGTATCCACACCGAAGCACCGTGACATGGAAGCTGGTGTTTCACAGTTTGCCCAGGTCCATCAGTCTGCCTCGTTGGCGCAGTAGGCAGCGCGTCAGTCTCATAATCTGAAGGTCGTGAGTTCGAGCCTCACACGGGGCAAGGTGCTACCTTTTGGCACTTGGAAGCGCTTAGATGACTGGGCAGCATTTTTTATTCCCTTCCGTGTGGATCATGCTTCCCCGGGGCTAAAAAGCTACAGCTCCTCTGGAGGCCTGGCGGTGTGAAGTTCCAAGAACATTTCCTGAGTCTGAAGCAATGATGGTAAGATGCTCCCATTCCTATCACGTTGTCGCTTGACGTTTGGCGTGGATCTGTCAAATGTCATGAATTAACGTTGTGCGAGGATTTGACGAAAAGTCCTGCGAATCCCATTGCCTTAAAAATCAATGGCATCCCAGGACATTCCACTACATGTCATTCTAAGACAGTACTTTTGATCCCCTTTTGGTTCACTTGCATTAAAGCCCTCGTCCATTGTTTTGTTCACATGCTTTTCCGAGTTTTTGTGGACAATACCTTGATCGCAAACGCCTTAAAACCTACAGTCTAAAGAGCCCATTAAGGCTGCATAAACTTTGGCGCAAAAAGATTGATGCGGTGCTTTGTCAGTGTTACTGTATCACTCTGACAAGGTGGCAGAGAGTTAAAGACTTGAGCCTGAACGCATAGCCAAAGATTAGGTTTGTCGGAAGTGGCATTTGAACCCACGCCTCCAGGGAATATTGCAACCTTAACGCAGCGCCTTAGACCGCTTGTCCATCCTGACATCCCTACTTATCCCGAGCTGTCTCCTAGTATCCACACCGAAGCACCGTGACATGGAAGCTGGTGTTTCACAGTTTGCCCAGGTCCATCAGTCTGCCTCGTTGGTGCAGTAGGCACCGTGTCAGTCTCATAATCTGAAGGTCGTGAGTTCGAGCCTCGCAAGGTGCTACTTTTTGGCACTTGGGAGCGCTTGGATGACTGGGCAGCATTTTTTTATTCCCTTTCGTGTGGATCATGCTTCCCGGGGCTAAAAAGCTACAGCTCCTCTGGAGGCCTGGCGGTGTGAAGTTCCAAGAACATTTCCTGAGTCTGAAGCAATGATGGTAAGATGCTCCCATTCCTATCACGTTGTCGCTTGACGTTCGGCGTGGATCTGTCAAATGTCATGAATTAACGTTGTGCGAGGATTTGACGAAAAGTCCTGCGAATCCCATTGCCTTAAAAATCAACGGCATCCCAGGACATTCTACTACATGGCATTCCAAGACAGTACTTTTGATCCCCTTTTGGTTCACTTGCATTAAAGCCTTCGTCCATTGTTTTGTTTACATGCTTTTCCGAGTTTTTGTGGACAATACCTTGATCGCAAACGCCTTAAAACCTACAGTCTAAAGAGCCCATTAAGGCTGCCAGGGACACTGCTAGGCTGCATAAACTTTGGCGCAAAGAGATTGATGCGGTGCTTTGTCAGTGTTACTGTATCACTCTGACAAGGTGGCAAAGAGTTAAAGACTTTAGCCTGAACGCATAGCCAAAGATTAGGTTTGTCGGAAGTGGCATTCGAACCCACGCCTCCAGGGGAAATTGCAACTTTCACGCAGCGCCTTAGACCGCTTGGCCATCCTGACATCCCTACTTATCCCGAGCTGTCTCCTAGTATCCACACCGAAGCACCGTGACATGGAAGCTGGTGTTTCACAGTTTCTCCCAGGTTCATCAGTCTGCCTCGTTGGCGCAGTAGGCAGCGCGTCAGTCTCATAATCTGAAGGTCGTGAGTTCGAGCCTCACACGGGGCAAGGTGCTACCTTTTGGCACTTGGAAGCGCTTAGATGACTGGGCAGCATTTTTTATTCCCTTCCGTGTGGATCATGCTTCCCCGGGGCTAAAAAGCTACAGCTCCTCTGGAGGCCTGGCGGTGTGAAGTTCCAAGAACATTTCCTGAGTCTGAAGCAATGATGGTAAGATGCTCCCATTCCTATCACGTTGTCGCTTGACGTTCGGCGTGGATCTGTCAAATGTCATGAATTAACGTTGTGCGAGGATTTGACGAAAAGTCCTGCGAATCCCATTGCCTTAAAAATCAACGGCATCCCAGGACATTCCACTACATGTCATTCTAAGACAGTACTTTTGATCCCCTTTTGGTTCACTTGCATTAAAGCCCTCGTCCATTGTTTTGTTCACATGCTTTTCCGAGTTTTTGTGGACAATACCTTGATCGCAAACGCCTTAAAACCTACAGTCTAAAGAGCCCATTAAGGCTGCCAGGGACACTGCTAGGCTGCATAAACTTTGGCGCAAAGAGATTGATGCGGTGCTTTGTCAGTGTTACTGTATCACTCTGACAAGGTGGCAGAGAGTTAAAGACTTTAGCCTGAACGCATAGCCAAAGATTAGGTTTGTCGGAAGTGGCATTTGAACCCACGCCTCCAGGAGAAATTGCAACCTTAATGCAGCGCCTTAGACCGCTTGGCCATCCTGACATCCCTACTTATCCAAAGCTGTCTCCTAGTATCCACACCGAAGCACCGTGACATGGAAGCTGGTGTTTCACAGTTTGCCCAGGTCCATCAGTCTACCTCGTTGGCGCAGTAGGCAGCGCGTCAGTCTCATAATCTGAAGGTCGTGAGTTCGAGCCTCACACGGGGCAAGGTGCTACCTTTTGGCACTTGGAAGCGCTTAGATGACTGGGCAGCATTCTTTATTCCCTTCCGTGTGGATCATGCTTCCCCGGGGCTAAAAAGCTACAGCTCCTCTGGAGGCCTGGCGGTGTGAAGTTCCAAGAACATTTCCTGAGTCTGAAGCAATGATGGTAAGATGCTCCCGTTCCTATCACGTTGTCGCTTGACGTTCGGCGTGGATCTGTCAAATGTCATGAATTAACGTTGTGCGAGGATTTGACGAAAAGTCCTGCGAATCCCATTGCCTTAAAAATCAACGGCATCCCAGGACATTCCACTACATGGCATTCTAAGACAGTACTTTTGATCCCCTTTTGGTTCACTTGCATTAAAGCCCTCGTCCATTGTTTTGTTCACATGCTTTTCCGAGTTTTTGTGGACAATACCTTGATCGCAAACGCCTTAAAACCTACAGTCTAAAGAGCCCATTAAGGCTGCCAGGGACACTGCTAGGCTGCATAAACTTTGGCGCAAAGAGATTGATGCGGTGCTTTGTCAGTGTTACTGTATCACTCTGACAAGGTGGCAGAGAGTTAAAGACTTAAGCCTGAAGGCATAGTCAAAGATTAGGTTTGTCGGAAGAGGCATTCGATCCCATGCCTCCAGGAGAAATTGCAACCTTAACGCAGCGCCTTAGACCGCTTGTCCATCCTGACATCCCTACTTATCCTGAGCTGTCTCCTAGTATCCACACCGAAGCAACGTGACATGGAAGCTGGTGTTTCACAGTTTGCCCAGGTCCATCAGTCTGCCTCGTTGGCGCAGTAGGCAGCGCGTCAGTCTCATAATCTGAAGGTCGTGAGTTCGAGCCTCACACGGGGCAAGGTGCTACCTTTTGGCACTTGGAAGCGCTTAGATGACTGGGCAGCATTTTTTATTCCCTTCCGTGTGGATCATGCTTCCCCGGGGCTAAAAAGCTACAGCTCCTCTGGAGGCCTGGCGGTGTGAAGTTCCAAGAACATTTCCTGAGTCTGAAGCAATGATGGTAAGATGCTCCCATTCCTATCACGTTGTCGCTTGACGTTCGGCGTGGATCTGTCAAATGTCATGAATTAACGTTGTGCGAGGATTTGACGAAAAGTCCTGCGAATCCCATTGCCTTAAAAATCAACGGCATCCCAGGACATTCCACTACATGTCATTCTAAGACAGTACTTTTGATCCCCTTTTGGTTCACTTGCATTAAAGCCCTCGTCCATTGTTTTGTTCACATGCTTTTCCGAGTTTTTGTGGACAATACCTTGATCGCAAACGCCTTAAAACCTACAGTCTAAAGAGCCCATTAAGGCTGCCAGGGACACTGCTAGGCTGCATAAACTTTGGCGCAAAGAGATTGATGCGGTGCTTTGTCAGTGTTACTGTATCACTCTGACAAGGTGGAAGAGAGTTAAAGACTTTAGCCTGAACGCATAGCCAAAGATTAGGTTTGTCGGAAGTGGCATTCGAACCCACGCCTCCAGGAGAAATTGCAACCTTAACGCAGCGCCTTAGACCGCTTGGCCATCCTGACATCCCTACTTATCCCGAGCTGTCTCCTAGTATCCACACCGAAGCACCGTGACATGGAAGCTGGTGTTTCACAGTTTGCCCAGGTCCATCAGTCTGCCTCGTTGGCGCAGTAGGCAGCGCGTCAGTCTCATAATCTAAAGGTCGTGAGTTCGAGCCTCACACGGGGCAAGGTGCTACCTTTTGGCACTTGGAAGCGCTTAGATGACTGGGCAGCATTTTTTATTCCCTTCCGTGTGGATCATGCTTCCCCGGGGCTAAAAAGCTACAGCTCCTCTGGAGGCCTGGCGGTGTGAAGTTCCAAGAACATTTCCTGAGTCTGAAGCAATGATGGTAAGATGCTCCCATTCCTATCACGTTGTCGCTTGACGTTCGGCGTGGATCTGTCAAATGTCATGAATTAACGTTGTGCGAGGATTTGACGAAAAGTCCTGCGAATCCCATTGCCTTAAAAATCAACGGCATCCCAGGACATTCCACTACATGTCATTCTAAGACAGTACTTTTGATCAAGCATCATGACAACTTGTGACATGTCTAGACTTCTGGAACAAACCTAAATTTATTCTTATTCTGCTGTTTCCACTTGTCAGCAGTTCTTCTAAAAAGTATGCAGCACAGTAAAAAAGAGGAAGTTTGTTTGGTCAAGATGTTTTATAATACAATAGAAAAGATTGATTAATCTGTTGTTAGTCTAAACATTTTCCTAATAAAAACACAAAAGTAATGAAAATAAATTCTTTTTCTCCAACAATTCCCCTTTTCTGCTCCTCTCTGGAGCAGACAAAAACAAAAACAGATAATCAAATCCCCACAAAAATTCCAATTGTCATTACAACAGGCGTTTTCCTAAATATTGGTTTTCCCTCATTCAAAATAATCATTAACATCATAGTGCTTATTCATTATGTTAGATAATGCCCAAAACCCCTTTTAACTCAATTTCTTTAACTTTTCTGGATTCAGTTTATAATTTTCACACTCTTGGTTCTCCTCTTCGGTGGTGCAGTCTCTTCCCTCTTGAAGTCACTCCGATATCTTCTTTTAATAAGGATTATACTTGCTATATTCAGGCTCATTACTCCCAATACTCTTATTAACTTCCAATTATCCCATAATTAAAATTTTCCATTCTTATATACTTTATTAATAAAGGTAATTTGTTTTCTTCTTCCCCACCAAAATTAGAATAAGAATCACAATAATAAAAATGTAAATAAAATTTTAAAACTCCAACATAAAAAAAAACAAAAATCTGATTAAAAGAAAATTCACACCCATAAAGATATGCTCTAATTAAAAATCCCTCTGTATAATAAGATCAAAGATCAACACTTGTGAAAACACTTGTGATTGGAATTAGAAATTCACTAATACAAAATTATAATCCCCATGAATAGTTCAAACTGAATTTCAACATTTTAAATTCATTATCGAACCAAAATTACAATTGAGATTTAGGATGAAAACAGCTTCAAAGTAGGATTTAACTAAACAATTATTAAAATGAAAGATTCAGAGCTCAATCGTAACAATGTTATTAAACTAACTCAAACTTGTCACCAAATTATTAAAACCAAAATTCAAACATATTTTTTCTCTCAATGTCTTAAAATGGCAAAATCAAAAACACAACAATGTGATTAAAATAAAATAAAAATCTTAAGAATCTCTTTAAATAAAAGGTTCAAAAACAACCATGGCTGAAAATAAAAATCTTAAAATGTCTTTAAATGAAATATTTAAAAACAACAATGGCTTAAACTAAAATAATCTTCAAAAATGTGTTCAAATAAAAAATCCTAAAATTGTCTTCAAATAAAAGAATCTTAAACTCATAATGATGTGTTTAAAACTAAATAATCGTTAAAATGTCTTAAAATAAAATATTCAAAAAGCCTCTTAAAATAAAAGATTAAAAAAAAACATTGAATGTCTTAGAATAAAAGATTATGAAAAGCATACAAATGTCTTAAAATAAAAGATTTAAAAAGCATTAGAAAGGCATTAAAATAAAAGATAAAAAGCATAAAAATTTCTTAAAATAAAAGATAAATAAATCATAAAAAATGTCTTCACATAGAAGATAAAAAATAATCAAAAAAATAATGTGTGTAAAATAAAATAATTTTAAAATGTGATTGTGTTTTATTAAATTTTTCAAAAATTTCTCCAGTCTAATTTGTCCAATTCATTCATTCATTAATTTTTTTTTAAAGCTTAGTCCCTTTATTAATTTGGGGTCCCCACTGTCAGTGAAATGAACCGCCAACTTATCCAACATATGTTTTACACAGCGGATGCCCTTCCAGCTGCAACCCATCTCTGGGAAACATCCATACACACTTAATCACACACTTTCTGTCAGATTGTCATCTGCTAGTAAATCAGTCTTATTTTCTCTTTCTATTTTAGAATTTAATGTGGTTTTCAGTTCCCCTTTTTGTGTTGGCCTGTATCTAATATACAGTTGGCCTCATGCATTGGTGTTGCAGCGTGTTCAGCTCCCACACCAATACATGCTTACACACTCCAATTAGTCAGTTATCCCCTTTTTGTGTTTTATCCCCCTTTCGGCATGGGCCTAGCTCCAGGCCGTTTTACACCCCTATGTTAACTTTCAGGTCAATCCGGCCAGCTTTACACCTTAAGCAACCTGTTTAGAAAAATCTGAAATAAAGTTGTTAATTTGTCATATTTTAATCTCTACATAAGTAATCCACTGCACATCTAAGCTGCACCAGGTCCCCAAAACTGCAGTCCTGTAAACAATGCAAAAGTCATTAATTCCATCGTTTTGTTCCATAACAAACTAATACCCCTCATTATGATTTTTATCCAATTCAGTTTGGTCTGTGCACAGATTTTTGCCAATTATGTTCAAATTTGTATCCATTTTCTCTACCTTTCCCTGTAATTATTAGTCTTACACCATCCCTAAATTCATGCTTTAGGCCCATTGCTTGCTGCAATTTCAAATATTCATTATTTCAGTGTTTATCATTATCCAATCTAATTTTTACTCAACATCTATTTGTTTCTAGATCGTCTTTTATTAAACACTTCATCACTGTCTGACTGCACTCCTTGCTTGCTGGCCACTCCTCCAGCCATTCAGTATAGCTGTCAATCATGACTAGCACATATCTTTTTATTCACCTGTTCTCCCATATCTCTATAATCAATTATAACCTCACTCTCATTCTTCTCTTGCATTTTCTGATATCTCTAAATATAATTAAAGTCTATAATTCATATTAGTCTTATTACCATGTGTTTTACATTCACCAGTTTACAGTTATTTGAAATGGCTTATTTATTTAGTGATCTGACTTTTCCTAATATTGAGGCGTGTCATCTAATCACCTATAATTTTTACTTCCTTTAAATCTATTTCCATGGAAATGTCATGACACCTATTTCATTTTAATCAATTAGGTGTCTATTCTTTTTCTGCTAGTAAAATTTCATCAACATGCTTAATCAACACCACTCTCTCTGATAATTCAAAAATCAATCACTTTACATTTTTTATCAGTATGACCATATTTCTGCATACACTATTAACCTCAGCTTTAAAATCTATTCTCCTTAATTGCTTCTAAATCATAAACTAAACACAATCTTCTTTTGTTTGTTGCTTTCTTGTAAAATTGTATTAAAATTAAATTAGTCACATCTATGTTTATAACTCAGATAAAATTTAGCTTAAATAAAATTTCTAAAACAGATTCCCTATGACCTTGTCTAGGTGTTTCTATTAATTGCTCAACGACAAACTACCTCTTCACTACGCTGACTAATTTTATAATCCTCCATTTAAGTATTTCACTAATAATCAATCAGTTTTTGAATTTGACACTACGTTTGATAATTCATTTTCTCAACTATTTATTACTTAGTTTGTTCTAATCATTTTTATGATTTTCTTTTGGCTACTAATTAGTTCTACGTCATTTCGGTTCAACTAGTTGCCCATACACTTTTTATATACTTTTATAAGCTAACTAAAAATCACTACATTTTCTTATTCGTTTCTTTCAGCTGTATTTTGACTTCATCATTAAACTTCTTCACATGGTTACATGTGAAAGAAAATCTGTTTTCTTAAACTCTCTTATTCTGTTTCAATTCTTTTATCAGATTAGAACTATTAATTTTTACCCGATGACGTGAGTTAAATTTTTCATGTTTCAATTTCTTCTTTACGCCTGTTTCACACCGCAAGCGTCTGCGGCGCGTGAGCAGAGCGTGAGCAGCGCGTGTGTTTTCGGCGTCCATGTTAACAGATTAGAGCTTTCATACCGCACGCAGCAGCAGCGCGTCAGAGCGGGGCGTGAGCGTCGCCGAAGCAGCAGTGCAGCGATAGTTTCGGCGCTGGGTCTATTTTTGACGCGCTGCTCACGCTCAATTAAAGTGACAGTGCATTGACAACGACCAAAACACATTGAATGACAGTAAAAAGTAGCAATTTTACCCAATAAATGCGTTAATAATGTCAAATGGTTTATATATAGTCATTCAAATTCACTTAAAACGATTTAAAACGGCAACAAACATTTATTTAGGTCCGAACTACAAAACCAAATGTAAAACAATTTTAGTATCAGTTGCACACTAGTGTTGTAGGAGAGGGGAAATAGAATATTTACGGGAATTGTAGTCCATAGCGAAGTGTATTGTGGGTAGTGTAGTTCGACACGCATGCTGGATGATGTGAGCTCGCTGTGTTCTGTGCAGCGGAGCAGAGGAAGAAAGTTTTAATCGGCTTTGTTTTATGTTCACTCGAGTTATTCCTACCAGGAGCTGTTTGCACAAATTGCACTCTGAATCTGACAACACGAAAATAAGTAAAAGAATGGCATGCATTAATTACTTTTGTCCGTCTCATCATCTGCACGAGCATGAATTAACGAGCTGTTATTCTGCCGCTGGACATCACTGAAGCGGAGAAATTAACACTAGTTTGATCATGTATAAATATCATTATAACTATATTGTATAAATATGATTATAACTAGGTCTACAGCAACCTGATAATCAAAAAACAAATGACAAGATATCACAGGCGATTGTCTTCTGACTGTAGACACTTCTCATATAAGTTAGCTTTAGAAGCATACAGTACTATTTGATCTATAAAATTTGTAAAATAAATATTTGCAGGTTAACGAAACAGCATAGGTGGGGCCTGGGTGCAGATGAAAAGTTTAAAAAGTGTATTTGTAAATAGAGAGACATGGGTAACTAGATAGAATAGACAGAGATAGGTTGATCTCTGCAGCAGCTGCCGAAGAACTGCGCGCTGCAGACGCAGCTGGTGTGAAAGGCAAACGCCTGCGTGCTGCTACTGCTCGACAAACGCGCTGCTCACGCTCTGCTCACGCGCCGCTGACGCTTGCGGTGTGAAACAGGCGTTACGCATAAAAAATTTTCTGTTACCAACCTTTTCTAGTTTTTAATATCCCATCTTAATTTAGATGATTCAACATAATATTTAGCTTTTAGTAAATCTTTACTTAAATAATCAATTCCATCAAAATTTATAATTTAAATTACTTCTTCAGTTACCAATAGTTGTTTCTTCTTCTTTAGTCACCACTATACATTGTACTTCCTCCTATATCCTGTTCATGCCCTGTATCAGTAAACCTATGAAAATTTGCAAAAATAGTTAAATATCATTTCAACATTATACATTTAGAGATTCATTGTATATTTTCCTCTAAGCCTTTTTCTTAGTTATTATTTTCATAACAAAACCTTAATAAATTCTGTCTCCTTCATATTATCAGTCATCATATGGTCTCAAATGGTTCTTGACAGCACCCTGCCTCTTACTTTACCCACAAGTTCCTTTTTCTGAGTGTCTGATCTCCAGACATATTTAGCAGTTCGCTGTGGTCCGGTTTGGAGGAGCCCACATTTCTGAGGCAGACTACTGATCTTTCACAGTGCCCCTCAATACTCGGATGCTCTAGGCCTTTCAAGCATCACTGCTCCACTCCACAACGATCTCACTCAACACCTGCCTACCTGTACAGGTGCCTAGTCTTCCGCGACAAAATTCCTGGCTTAGGTCGCTCCAGGTGGCCAACGAGAGTCTTACCCGTCTTTGGAATAATGTCTCATGGAGACCAGTTACTGCTCTTCTCCACTGCAACCTCCTTCTCAGTTTTCCTTCAGAACTTGGTATCTCTGATGTTAGGGAAACATGCACTCAAGAACCATGTGAGCCATTGAGACCACATTCTAGAGTTTAACCAATGAGACAGGTTTTATTAAGTTTAAAATCAATTTGACCTCCAATAATAGTTTTAGGTAAAGTTTGGCATCTTCACTCCCATCCACTCAGCACTATGGTCTGCTTAGTCTGCAGGCAAAGCTGTAGGGCACTATGATGGTGGAGACTAAAAAACAAGACACAGTTGGGTTATTATTCATAAAACACAAATTATGACATGGCCTACCATGTGATAAAATTGTTCAACATTATTGCTATATCTCAGGGTTCATATTAGGCCTTGACCCCTCATGTTTGTTTAATATATATTTTTATATCTGAAATGCAATGTTTAATTATCGATTTCTTTCTTGGTGTTTATCCTTTTTAAATTTAGAAAAATTAAACTCACTTCATCTTGTTCATCCACATCCACTAAGTGTCCATGATTTTTCTTTGACCCTAGATGATGGCTTAGATAGTCTTATGCAGCTGACTTTCATAGATGAAAACAGCCAGTGTAAGCCATAACAATTTTTTATTTTTTTTAATCATTATTATTACTAATATTATTATTCTATTTAGTTTTTGCACCTAAACTCAATCTTGTCCTCTCACATCAAATCTCAGTTCCTCAAAGTGTTACTTCCTCAAAGTGTTACAAGTGCAACTATTTTTCTAGTTTCTATCTCATCGGTTTAATGTCTCTGTCTTTCTCTCTCTCTATGTATATAATATTTTTCAAATATATTTTAACATATTGTTGGAATTTCTATCTCTATTCCATGCGTGTTCAAGAGAAAAGGTCTGGAGAGGTTTTTCTTCAATGTCAAAAATCGTAACAATTTATTGGATACAAATGAATAATTCGATGACAGAGCTCTGGGTTACATTACCCCAATGCAATACAAGAATTACATTCAAGAGGTTCGCAACAAACATACATTTCCTGACTTCAGCATATATACACAACTGATCTTAACAGGTGGAGTTTTGGTGTAACGTCACTTGTCAGTCATTGTTCAGTCCTCCATTGGCCACACCTTCGACATACTTCCTCTTTTTCTACGAATTCTCTGCCCAACAACAAAGTATACATCTTTCTATGTTTTGTGTTCAGTTTTAACACCTCTCTTCAGACAGGAAGTTTCTGCAGAGCTGAATTTAATTTTGGACCCGCATGTATCTACTTCTGCAAAAATGCTAATTAGTATGCACAGCACTCACCCACAACATTAGAAGTTCAGTTAATATATGACCCTTACATGACCAATACAAATAATTGTTTGATTAAAAGAAAAAGAGACAATAATAATAAAAAACTGATTGCTATTTTACAACACAACCTACCACAACTCTTAACCCAACCTCACAGTAACAAACCTCCATGTGGGTTTCATTGATTCAATGTCTTGTACATGGCACAGAATACAACCTATTGCAGTTTATTAAAATCACACCTACCCCAGCCCTAGGCCCAACCTCACAGTAACCCGCTATGTTTTATTCAGTTTTACACCTACCCCAACCCTAAACACAACCTCAGAGTAACCAGCTTTATTTTTATTTATTTTTATGAATGTCTACTACAGCTACATCAATCGCAAACCCAGCCTACGTGTGGCATAACTGCCGACCCCTTAGAGGTCATCCAGCCAACTTGCAGTGTAATCTCCTCCACTTGTAGGTCTCTGAGCTGCAGCAACACCTAAGTGCTCTGACACAGAGACACAAAAGACTTTTAACCTCCTCTTGGAGGGGAGAGAGTCTCCGACCCTGGATCTCAGGTCTTCCATGGAGGGACTGTCAGGAATCCTGTAAGAACATCCCAACCACACAACCTCTTGCCATAAAAAAACAAAGCAGAATGTGTGGTGAAGGAACTCCGGGTTGACAGAGCCTTGTCCTTGCTTCAAGCAATGTGCTAACAAAGTGCTGAACAGTGTGGCACAAAGGTTAGCGCTTATGACTGGATCAGAAGTTTCTCGGTTATGGAAACCAAGAAACTGTGTATGAGAGAATGCGTAAGTGTATGAGTGGCACTTGTTCAAGCGGAGCAGGGACGTGCCAGCGATCAGAAAGAACTGGAGTTTGTGCCAAGACTGGGTTTTAAAAGTGGCAATTTCCATATGGTCTAGCAGTCAGGATTCCTGATTTTCACCCAGGTGACCCGGGTTCGACTCCCGGTATGGGATGGCTTAAGTACTTTTGCTCCTGTCCTTTTTGGCCAGCGGTCGGACTGCAGCTACCTTATAGGGTGTGGTTGTGGAACTGCTATGTAAGACTTCGATAGCTCAGTTGGTAGAGTGTAGGACTGTAGGACCAATTCTTCGGTCGTGGGTTCGACTCCAGCTCAAAGGATGTATTTTGTGCTCAGAGCCGCTTTCTTGCCTTTGCGAAGATATCATCGGCACCACTGCTCGAAGTTCACCATGGAGGTGAAAAGGAAGTTCCCAGACCAGGAATCGAACTCGGGCCACGCCGAATCCTAATTACTAGACCACCAGGCTAGACCATCAAGCCTAGCTGTGGGCTTCCACCCAGGTGTGCTGCAGCTGCTCTGACAAAAATAACTCTTTAATAACATTTGCAACCTCCTCCTGGAGAAGAGAAAGTCTCAGAGCCTGGATCACAGTTCTTCTTGGGAGGGACTGTCACATGCTCTGTGTTAGAGCATCCTATCGACACCACAACTTGCCATGACAAGAAAGCACAGCAAGCGTTGAAGGAACTGCATGTTGACCGAGCCGTGTCCTCTTTCCAAGCAGCATGCTAATGAGCACTGCTGACGCAGACTGGGCCAGTGGCGCATACTGCCACCTGTAATTCGTGGTTATTCTTGGTTACACCGGCCAATCACGGTCCGAGTTAGAACCAAGATTTTTTTAAATTCTTGGTTACGCTGGCCAATCTTGTCCCGAGTTGGAACCAAGATTCACCCTATTCTTGGTTACGGCAGCCAATCATGTTCCGAGTTACAATGAACGCTATGGCCAATCAGAGCCCTTATAACATTCATGATTTGTACTGTATTAACAGATTTCGTTGTGGATTAATTCGGACAACAATTACAAAGTAAGTATTTTTATAACAAGTTGGTTTAAATGAATAACCATTACAGTAACATTAATTACAACAACACAATTATTATACGATTGTTATAGATGTTATATGACGTTGTTTGTTAAGATTAATGTTAGCCGACCAAGCACACTGTACAGTTTTACTACAAACATTTTAATGCAGTTATTATACATTACTTCACTTTATATTGTTATTTACTACCATAGTTACATTAATGCCCGTGCATTATTCTCACACATTAATGAATCACTTCACTAATAATAAATATAAGGCTCAATTCATCAGTCATTAATTATAAACAAATAGTATAATGACGCTCACATATCACTACATCACTAATCATAAACTAATCTAATAATGCTCACGCATAATACATCACTAATTATAAAGCATAAAACAATATGGATCACGCATGATTGCATCACTAATAATAAACCAATAATATAAGGGTCACAATTTAATCCATCATTAATAATAATAACATTATTATTAGTAATGGATTGATGTGTGACCCTTATATTGTTGGTTTATTATTAGTGATGCAATCATGCATGATCCATATTAATTAACTAATAACTGCATTAAAATGTTTGTAGTAAAACTGTACAGTTTGCTTGGTCGGCTAACATTAATCTTACCAAATAACGTTATAAAACATCTATAACAATCATATAATAATTATGTTGTAGTAATTAACGTTACTGTAATGGTTATTCATTTTAACCACCTTGTTAAAAAAATACTTACTTTGCAATTGGTGTCCGAATTAATCCGCAACGAAATCTTTTATTACAGTACAAATCATGGATGGTATAAGGGCTCTGATTGGCCATAGCGTTCATTGTAACTCAGAACACGATTTGCTGCCTTAACCAAGAATAGGGTGAATCTTGGCTCCAGCTCACAAAGTGATTGGCCGGTGTGACCGAGAATAACCACGACTTACAGGTGGCAGTAAGAGCTAACCGGCCACTTACTGCCAAGCTTAATAAAAGTCTTCCAGTTGGTGCTGCCCAGGCTAAAGAAAAAAAATATTAAAAAAAAATTATAAAACGGCCTTGCCAGAAAGTAGCAGAATGTCAATACAAGGCGGTGGCAATGTGCATTGATTTCTGAGTAACTCGTCATTCGGCATGCAGGGCTCCTCACACGTTTACTGGAGCAGGACCAGGTAGGGCCTTCAGTCACCTGCCCCTTGTGCACAAAATAGAACAACAGCACTGTTTTACATCCCCGGGATCGAACCAGGGACCTTTAGATCTTCAGTCTAACGCTCTCCCAACTGAACTATTTCAACTGCCTTTTCACCAGTATCCTGCAGCATTCATGTCTGTGAGACTAAGCAGAATCCTGAAATGCCTCTGAGGCCTTAAAGGGTAAAGATTTGGCCAGTACGGGGATCGAACCCGCGACCTTGGCGTTATTAGCATTACGCTCTAACCAGCTGAGCTAACCGGCCACTTTCTGCCATGATTGCTCAAAAGCTCAGAGTAACTGTCATTTTCTTCAAGAGATAAGAATGCTATTCCAGCTTTTTTTGTGCGGTGCTGGTAAAAAAAAACAAGGTCCCACCGAGATTTGGACTCGGATCGCTGTATTCAGAGTCCAGAGTGCTAACCATTACACCATGGAACCTCAAGTCTTCTACTCGGTGCTGCCCGGGCCAAAGAGAAAATAATGTAAAAAACAAAAAAAAAGAAAGAAAACGGCCTTGCCAGAAAGTAGCAGAATGTCAATACAAGGCAGTGCCAATGTGCATTGATTTCTGAGTAACTCGTCATTCGGCATGCAGGGCTCCTCACACGTTTACTGGAGCAGGACCAGGTAGGGCCTTCAAAAGAAAAGCGCACTATTCCAGGCATTTTGACGACTAAACGGCAGGCAGGGCAAAGAGGCCACCACAGAGCAAATGTGATCTTTTTTTTCTATTTTGACCACGTCGAAAATCGCCAATTATTGATTGCTTTGAGGGGAATTAGCTCATGGTTAAGCGCTCACTTTGCAAGGGAGAGGTAGCGGGAACAATGACTGCATTCTCCACCTCTGTTTTCATGCCTTTTTACATTGGCTTTTATTGCAAAGCTGGTGGCACCTTGAGGGTTTAAAGCAAAACTACTTACGTCAGCTTTGCCGGTTTCTGTGTAGTACATATCATTGCAACCCTTCAGAAGCCCTATCAAGTCACAGTTTTCTTTTATTCAGCAGCGTGTCCGCAGTGGGACATCAAAGCGCTAAATACATAGCATTATAGAGTGCTGTCGATCAGGCCATTGGAATCATCGCCAGAAGCAACGTGACCATCTGGGAGGAAGATAGTGTTTTGGTCAAGTGGAAGCAGGTGGACTTAAGGGTGAAGCAGCTAGGCTTTTTGGGTGACTTTCAGTCACCTGACCCTTGTGCACAAAATAGAACAACATCACTGTTTTGCCAAAACCCAGGATCGAACCAGGGACCTTTAGATCTTCAGTTTAACGCTCTCCCAACTGAGCAATTTCGGCTGCCTTTTCACAAGAATCCTGCAGCATTCGTGTCTGTGAGACTAAGCAGAATCCTGAAATGCCTCTGAGGCCTTAAAGGGTGAAAGTTTGGCCAGTACGGGGATCGAACCCGCGACCTTGGCGTTATTAGCACCACGCTCTAACCAGCTGAGCTGACCGGCCACTTTCTGCCATGTTTGCTAAAAAGCTCAGAGTAACTGTCATTTTCTTCAAGAGATAAGAATGCTATTCCAGCTTTTTTTGTGCGGTGCTGGTAAAAAAAACAAGGTCCCACCGAGATTTGAACTCGGATCGCTGGATTCAGAGTCCAGAGTGCTAACCATTACACCATGGAACCTCAAGTCTTCTGCTTGGTGCTGCCCGGGCCAAAAAGAAAATAATGTAAAAAAAAAAAAAAAAAAAGAAAACGGCCTTGCCAGAAAGTAGCAGAATGTCAATACAAGGCAGTGCCAATGTGCATTGATTTCTGAGTAACTCGTCATTCGGCATGCAGGGCTCCTCACACGTTTACTGGAGCAGGACCAGTTAGGGCCTTCAAAAGAAAAGCGCACTATTCCAGGCATTTTGACGACTAAACGGCAGGCAGGGCAAAGAGGCCACCACAGAGCAAATGTGATCTTTTTTTTTCTATTTTGACCACGTCGAAAATCGCCAATTATTGATTGCTTTGAGGGGAATTAGCTCATGGTTAAGCGCTCGCTTTGCAAGGGAGAGGTAGCGGGAACAATGACTGCATTCTCCACCTCTGTTTTCATGCCTTTTTACATTGGCTTTTATTGCAAAGCTGGTGGCACCTTGAGGGTTTAAAGCGAAACTACTTACGTCAGCTTTGCCGGTTTCTGTGTAGTACATTTCATTGCAACCCTTCAGAAGCCCTATCAAGTCACAGTTTTCTTTTATTCAGCAGCGTGTCCGCAGTGGGACATCAAAGCGCTAAATACATAGCATTATAGAGTGCTGTCGATCAGGCCATTGGAATCATCGCCAGAAGCAACGTGACCATCTGGGAGGAAGATAGTGTTTTGGTCAAGTGGAAGCAGATGGACTTAAGGGTGAAGCAGCTAGGCTTTTTGGGTGACTTTCAGTCACCTGACCCTTGTGCACAAAATAGAACAACATCACTGTTTTGCCGAAACCCAGGATCGAACCAGGGACCTTTAGATCTTCAGTTTAACGCTCTCCCAACTGAGCAATTTCGGCTGCCTTTTTACAAGAATCCTTAGCATTCGTGTCTGTGAGACTAAGCAGAATCCTGAAATGCCTCTGAGGCCTTAAAGGGTAAAAGTTTGGCCAGTACGGGGATCGAACCCGCGACCTTGGCGTTATTAGCACCACGCTCTAACCAGCTGAGCTAACCGGCCACTTTCTACCATGTTTGCTAAAAAGCTCAGAGTAACTGTCATTTTCTTCAAGAGATAAGAATGCTATTCCAGCTTTTTTTGTGCGGTGCTGGTAAAAAAAACAAGGTCCCACCGAGATTTGAACTCTGATCGCTGGATTCAGAGTCCATAGTGCTAACCATTACACCATGGAACCTCAAGTCTTCTGCTTGGTGCTGCCCGGGCCAAAGAGAAAATAATGTAAAAAACAAAAAAAAAAAGAAAGAAAACGGCCTTGCCAGAAAGTAGCAGAATGTCAATACAAGGCAGTGCCAATGTGCATTGATTTCTGAGTAACTCGTCATTCGGCATGCAGGGCTCCTCACACGTTTACTGGAGCAGGACCAGGTAGGGCCTTCAAAAGAAAAGCGCACTATTCCAGGCATTTTGACGACTAAACGGCAGGCAGGGCAAAGAGGCCACCACAGAGCAAATGTGATCTTTTTTTTCTATTTTGACCACGTCGAAAATCGCCAATTATTGATTGCTTTGAGGGGAATTAGCTCATGGTTAAGCGCTCACTTTGCAAGGGAGAGGTAGCGGGAACAATGACTGCATTCTCCACCTCTGTTTTCATGCCTTTTTAAAGCGAAAAGGTTTAAAGTGAAACTCTCCTGATTTAATCATCACCAGAAGCGACGTGACCATCTGGAAATAAGATAGCTTTTTGGTCAAGTGGAAGCAGTTGGACTTAAGGGTGCAGCAGCTAGGCTTTTTGGGTGACTTTCGGTCACCTAACTCTTGTGCCCAAAACTGAAAAACAACACTACTTTACCGAACCCTGGTTCTAACCAGGGACCTTTAGATATTCAGTCTAACACTCTCCCAACTAAGCTATTTCAGCTGCTGTTTCATAGTTTTTTTGCAGCGTAGACGTGTGTAAGACGTAAATGCATCTGAGGCCTAAGAGGGTAAGAGCTTGGCCAGTACAGGGATCGAATCCACAACCTTGCCGTTATTACCACCTAAGTCTAACCAGCTAAGCTAACCGGCCACTTCCTGCCTAAAGCACTAGAAAGCCCAGAGTAAATGTCATTCCCTGGCCTTCAAAAGATTAACATTCTATTCCAGCTTTTTTTGTGCGGTGCTGGCAAAATAACAGGTCCCACTGAAATTTGAACTCAGATCGTTGGATTCAGAGTGGTCACCATTACACCATGGAACCTCAAGCTTGTTGTGTGGTGCTGTCAGAGCTGTAGGGAATGAATAAAAAAAAAAAAACGGCCTTGCAGGAAAGTAGCAGAATGTCAATCCAAGGTGGTGCCAATGTGCATTGATTTCTGAGTAACTGAGTCATTCTGAGTCATTCGGCATGCAGGGCTCCTCACACGTTTACTGGTGCAGGAATAGGTAGGGCTTTAAAAGAAAAGCGCGCTATTCCAGGCAATTTGACGACTAAACGGCGGGCAGGGCAAAGAGGCCACCACAGAGCAGATGTTATCTTTTTTTTTTTTTTTTTTGACCATGCCAAAAACTACCAATTTGAATTTTTCTGAGGGGAATTAGCTCAAATGGTAGAGCGCTCGCTTAGCATAGGAAGGGGTCCAATCTTCTCGCTCACTCGCAAGCGAACAAGCCGCAAAAACACGGAAAAATGCGACAAATTTCACTTGCAGTAGTGTTCGCGGCTTTGTGACTGTGCATAATGTGGTATTTTAGTTGCATATTGCATGTCACTCTAAATGTCATTTTTTGCGTGCTGGATTCGAACACACAATCTGTGTAACACAATATCCAATCAGTGTCGGTTTTAGCGGAGCCAATCAGCTGCGCTCTTATTGAAATTTTACTGACGTAACACAGGCAATTATATTGATATTACTATTATTATGTGGATATTGTTCTTAAAAAGCATATTACGTTAATTAAAAATGAATGCAAATGTTTCAATTAAACATATGTATGCATGTTTATGTATATATAAGTATATTATATATATATTTATTTATTAATATATAAATATATTCTATACTATATATATATATATATATATATATATATATATATATATATATATATATATATATATTAATATATATTATATTTCTTTATGTAATAACTTTAAATGAATGCACACAAAAACAAGTAATATGCAAAATGGTTTATTAAAATGAATACAAATATTAAAATCGCAAAACAATTTAAAAAATATAAAAAACAAAATAAAAACATATCTTAATATATAAACTATATAATATACAATAAATTAAAACAATACAATATATATTTATTTATTGTGCACATATATTAAAACAATATTATATATATATATATTTACTTATTATACACATTATATAAAAACAATACTCTATATATATATTTAGTTTTATATACACAATATATTAAACAATAATATAAATACATAATAAAATGCAAGAGTGGGGGCATGTAATATATAAAATATAGTATTTAAGCAATGTATAAAATGTTATTTTTTTAAAGAAATATAAATATATTTTTACATAAAATGCACACAAATATTAAATAAGTACACACAAGACAAAATAAGAGTGGGCCTATAAGTGCCACTTTAAAATGCTAAATATTAACACACAATAATTAAATAAAATGAGAGAGAGAGAGTACCCATGTAACATTTACAAAAATATATACAGCAATTTGTCCTTTATTCTGGAGCTGGAGTTTGTCCTTTATTTTGCTGGCGCTGTTCTGCCAACCAGTCCTCTAAGGACAAATCGGCTATGGCCAAACTCCTTAGTCTTTGGTTGCCCACATTTGCTGCAAACACTTTTCTTCTCCTGTTCCCGTCTGCGCCTGTTCCTCTGGGTGTAACGGGACACAGGAACAGCAGGCGCAGGTGGAGCAGGTGCAGGTGGAGGAACAGCAGGTGCAGGTGGAGCAGGTGCAGGTGGAGGAACAGCAGGTGCAGGTGGAGCAGGTTCAGGTGGAGGAACAGCAGGTGCAGGTGGAGCAGGTGCAGGTGGAGGAACAGCAGGTGCAGGTGAAGCTGGGACTGCACTGGATGTTGGTGCAGCAAATGATGGAATCACCATTGACACACTCATGTCTGGGTTAAAAACAAGTGTGCCAAACAATGATCCAGGTCCTGAAATGGGCTGCACAACATCTGGTGCTGTGGGGGGTGGTGCAATGGGGCACACCGTGCTGGGGGTCGGTGGAAAGGAGCACACCGTGGTGGGGGCAGATACAATGAGGCGCACTGTGGTGGGGGCCGGCGCAATAGGGCGCACTGTGGTGGAGGCTGGTATGATGGGGCACACTGTGGTGGAGGCTGGCGAGATGGGGCGCACTGTGGTGAAGGTCGGTGTGACGGGGCACACCATGGTAGGGGCTGGTGCAATGTGGCAGACTGTGGTGGACTAAAAAGACTAAATCAAATTAAGTTCTTAATATATCTTACCTGAGCCTCAACAGAGAGACTGTCTCCAGACTTGGATGGTTGTGACAGCACTGAAGGGGCTGGGCTAGGAAGCTGTCCTTCTCCACCAGCTGATGTGGACGGCTCAGCCAGTAATGCTGAGGACTGAGGCAGAGGCGAAGATGAGGGGCTGTTTCTGAGATCACGGCAGGGGTCATCCTCATACAGCACTTGAACTGTGATGTCCTCAATGATCTCCTCCTCAAACCCGTCATCTTGTAGATCCTCGTCATGTACTTCCTCCACCAGCCTGTCTTCCTCCTCTGGGTTCTGGAGCACCGGAGTCAGGGTTTTGCCGGTCTGGCTGTAAAGGTGCTCCATTCCCAGCAATTCACCTTAAAAAATAAAACAATAAAAAAACATATATTAAATAAAACTAATGATAAAATAAACATTTAGATTACCATTTTGTGTAGTACATTAAAAGATTAATTAATAACTTCCATAACAACTAATTAATGGATTTCTTGCCTTTATATGCTCCAGGAGGGTGATAGCGGTGATCCCAGAGCTTGCGTCCTGAGACATATCTTTTGGTGGACAATGAGCATTGTGTTTTTCCTCTCTCTCTCCCTGCAGGTAACTGTGTCCACCTGGTAGCAATCATTGGATCTTTCTAGAGAGGAGAGAGAGTATTTAACCTGAGCTGCACTTCAAACCAGTGTTGGTGGTGTCACGTGCAGTGGTGGAGCTTTTCTCCAAATTCAGACCTGACTCATGAGGTGAACGGATCAATTCTTTTTCCGGCTCTAAATGCGTATGATTGGCCCATGATGAACGAGTGACTCAGACCCGATAGAGGACTCGAGATGAACGGATCAATTCTTTTTCCAGCTCTAAACGCGTATGATTGGCCCATGAGGAACGAATGACTCAAACCCGATAGAGGACTCGAGAGATGAACGGATCAATTCTTTTTTTGGCTCTAAACGCGTATTATTGGCCCGTGAGGAAGGAATGACTCAGACCCGATAGAGGACTCGAGAGATGAACGGATCAAATATTTTTCCTGCTCTAAACGCGTATAATTGGCCCGTAATAAACGAGTGACTCAGACCCGATAGAGGACTCGAGAGGTGAACGGATCAAATCTTTTTCGGCTCTAAACGCATATGATTGGTTTCTGCCTTTCCGCGATAAACGACACGAAATGTGATGAAGACTTGAAATAGCGATATCACCTGCACAAATGTACGCACGCGCAAATTAACAAATCACTCCCTGAGAGGACTTATAGTTCCCAAATCATATTGAAGATTCGTTTAAAATGAATGAAATGTTCATGATCGACCCATTACTAAACCTGGTTAGATACCTGCTCTAGTCGGGGATTGAACCTTGTGATCTACCCAAAGTGTTATTTATGGACATATTTCTTGAACCAGTACTGTTTTATATGCATTGAGTAGTTTCTGGTGGGCAAAAAATACAAAATATAACCTTAATTTAGCTTCTTTCTTTCTCAATTTATCAAATTTTCTTATTTTTCTTGTGCTTATTTCTTCCCCTTCCAAAACAGACTATTGTTCCCCAGCTTTAGCGGAGTCGGTAGAGGGTCCAGGATTCAAGTCCGTGTTCGGGCATGAGAGACTTTGTGGAGCCACAGCTTTTGCCGTTGAGCTATCGCTTGCTGAAAGTTTCATATGAATGCACAACACGTGTACTAGGCATGAGGACATGGGAGAACAGGCAGTCTTGTAGTCATGGCTGAGTGGTTAAGGCGATCGACTAGAAATCCGTTGGGGTATTCTCCCGCAGGTTCAAGTCCTGCCAACTATACCCACATCCTGTTCCTTTTTAAAATTGCATCAATTGTTTGCATTTCCATTGTTTCTATAATCTATTTGAACAAGTTTCCGTTTAATTTTGATGAGATGACAAGGAATCTGGACCAGCATCAAAGCCACTTCTTCCACCTGCTCCATCAATAGAATATCCACCTGTTACCTCAGATGCCACTGAATTTTTACTATAGTTCCCACTATTATTTGGCCACAACCAGCACCAGCAGTACCACCAGCTCCACCGGAAACATTTACAGAGATGCTAAAGCACTGAGAGCCACAGGACAATGTACCACGTGCCCCCTCAAGCTACTTAACACAGTGATCTTTTTTTTTTTTTTTTTTTAGCTCTGCACAGTTGCCAGACATTCAGAATCGCTCCCCAGCAAACATCAGACACAGGTGGGTTCATCAAAGGTTTCCACCCATGTAAAAAAAAAAAAAAAATGTTGCACAACAAATAGTTGTAAATACCATAATATACAGACCCAGTAAAAAGTTTGGAATAATTTATAATAAGCTTATTGTGCTCACTAAAACGTTATTGCATTTTAAAATCACTGTTCTTTTATTAAATGTTCTTTAAAATATAATTTATTCGCGTTTAAGCCTGAATTGTACGCATGATTAGTCTTCAGTGTCATGATTATGGAGGCCCAAGAGTGCTAGCTAGAATAACAAAGACTCAAATGACCAATTTAATTATTGAACCATAAAAATGTCATCATTTTCTAGTCAGCTTAGTCCCTTTATTAATCCGGGGTCACCACAGCAGAATGAACCGCCAACTTATCCGGCAAGTTTTTACGCAGTGGATGCCCTTCCAGCCGCAACCCATCTCTGGAAAACATCCACACACTCATACACTAAAGACAATCTAGCCTATCCAATTCACCTGTACCGCATGTCTTTGGACTGTGGGGAAAACCGGAGCACCCGGAGGAAACCCACGCGAATGCAGGGAGAACATGCAAACTCCACACAGAAACACCAACTGAACTGAGGCTCGAACCAGCGACCTTCTTGCTGTGAGGCGACAGCACTACCTACTGCACCACTGCTTCGCCCAGCATAAAAATGTACATAAATAAATCACAATTTAAATGGACAAATAAATAGATATGTTTGAATTGTGTTTTTAAATGTCATTTAATTAAGCAATAAAACAATGCATTACAAAAACTATTTTAAATAAATAGACACTTTTATTACTGTATTATTATTTATTTCATGTTTTAAAGGCTGAATAGCCAAACAGTAAAAAATTGTATTAATAAATCACAAAACACATTTTTAACAGCTTTTTAAATAAGCATTTGGCAAATGCTTTTCTCCCTATTTGCCGCTTGGTTTTCTTTTTCTTTTGCCAGATGCTTTTCTCAAATTGAAAATGAATCGAGTTAAAAAATGACTCTGCTGTAATGAGCTATTGTATTCCTCTCTTAGGAAAAAAAGACAGTTAACAGTTTTATCTAGATTAAATGACCGTGGTGATAAAGATTTTCTTGGAGATATAGAACAAAATGAACTTCGTATTTTGCAATCAGAGTTGGACAGAGAAAGCTAAAGTGATCTAGAGTGAAATGGATAGAGGAGGGGGAGAAAAATTCTTCATATTTTTTTTTATTTTAGAAAAGCATAGGCAAGCTTCAAAAACTATTAATAAACGTAGCATAGATAACAATGTAAGTGAAGAGAAAACTTTGATTGATGATCACATCTATTCATATTATATAAATCAAAATTTAATGAGAGTGATTGTGACTTTTTCTTTTCCTTTTAAAAGATAAAGTTCCTATTATAGATGACAGCTTCCGTGAAATGATGGAATCTGACATTGTTATCTCTGAACTTGATGTTGCTATTTCTAAAATATCCAATGGAAAATCCAGGCATACACGGAATTACAGTTGAGTTTCATAAACATTTTTGGCCAGAGATTAGATTTTTAGTTTTTGAAGCACTTAAGGAAATTAAAGACAAAGCAGAACTATCAACTTCTATGAAGCAGAATTTAATAATTTTAGTTCCAAAGCCAAGCAAAGACAAATTATTTTTAAATAATTGGAGACCCATAACTCTTTTGTCCAATGATTTTAAATTGCTCTCTCATGTATTTGCAAATAGACTCAAAAAAAGGTATAGGCGAGATAATTAATGAAACACAATCAGCTTTTATTAAAGGAAGAAAGTATTCAGAATGATAGTTGATATGCTCGATTATAGGTATTTAATTACTCAGACAAGTTTATTTCTATTTCTAGACTTTTTTAAGTCATTTGATACCCTTGAGCATCCTTTTTTTGTCTTTAGAAAGTCTTTAGAAACTTTTGGGTTTAGTCCGAGCTTTTGTAGGGTAATTTCCATGTTCTATACTGATATATTCAGTAGTAATTCCCTGAATTCAGGATCATCTCCTAGAGTTTACATCATAAGAGGAATCCATCAAGGATGTCCCATCTCACCTTTTCTTTTTAATATAGCTGTTGAACTTATGTCATTATATTAAAAAAATTCAGAGTACACTTTAGGTATTGATATACCTGGTAGGACTTTTACTTTAATTCAGTTTGCTGATGACACTCTATTAATTCTTAAGAATAGGGAGGTGCTCCCTTTAGCTCTTGTCAAAATTTCTGTTTCCTAAAGCTTCTGAATTCACCATAAACCTAAGAAAATGTGGAATATTAACTATTCAGAATTGTACTTTAAGAGAATTGGAGGGTATTCTAGTAAAAGAAGAAGTTAAATACTTGGGAGTTACCATCTTCAAAAATTCTGTTAATATAGAATGTGCAAATTTTAATATTAAAATGGAAGGGATGGAAAAATCCCTAAATCATTGGCCAGCTAGAGACCTTTCCATATAGGGTAAAATTCTTTTGACTGGGATTATCTAAAATATATTTAACTTATCCTTTACATACTCCTCCCAAAATAGTTTAATCTATAAATTCAATATTATTTAAATTTATTTGGAAAAATAAATCACATTATTTACGTAAGAATCATATGATCAAAGAGTATGAATATGGAGGTTTAAAAGCAATCGATTTTGAATGTCTTCATGGCACTTTTAGAGTTAAATGATTGAAAGAGTGTTTAGCTAAGCCTTATTCCATATTTTATCATATCCCAAATAATTTGTTTAAAAAATGGTGGCCTTGAATTTGTATTAAGATATGATTATAATTGTTCAAAACTTCCTTTGATGCTGTCTAATTTTCATTAGCAAGAACTACTTTTTTGGAAAATAATATTTACCCATAATTTTCCCCTCATAAATCCACACTTTGAAATAAAAAGGCTGTTATTATTAACAGAAAATCATTGTTTAAAAGTGACTGGTACAATAAAGGCATTATATTTATTAATGATTTGTTAGATGAAAATGGACTGCTACTATCTCATAACAGATTATTAAATAAATATAGAGTTAAAATCACAGATAAAGGTTATATTGAAATTTGTGAGGCTATACCTATTGCTTTGTTTAGGTTAATTCAAAGTAATTATTTTGATCCCATTGTACACTTGTAACTTTTCTTCCGTCTTTAAAGGGGTGGTCCAGAATGTTATTTTTAAGGCTTGGTTGTGTTAATAAGATGCAAAGCAATGTGTGCTCATGTTTAACTTGAAGGAAATCGTGTTATTTTTTCATAAATCTCACTTTGATTATACACAGCTACTCAGCTAACATGAAAACGACTGTCATATTTCCTAGTTTCTCTAAAAGGCCCACCCTCAAGTGACTCTGATTGGTCATCATCATAATATGCTGTGATTCGCCGATCGGCTCCACGTCACGCCCTGACAAGCACGCGCGTTTAGTGTAAACAGTCAGTCAGTCAGTCAACACGTGTCTGTAACGAGTGAAAATGGGATGCGGCTCCTTTAACTGTTTCTGTGCCTTTTAGTGTGTTTATGCGTGTATACGATGAAGTATCTGTAACACGAGAAGCGCATGTGCGCGGGAGAGATTTTTATTGTTCTTTTTCTCTCATGCTCGGATTAAGTTATTTTCTATGGTGACAGAATAAAGCACAAGATGTGAGATGAGACCTTTGTGAGCCTGGATTGATTTGTTTTTGATGTTACACTGCAGTTGGGAAATCATTGCTGTATTTTTTTTAAATCAACGCGTTACAGGACGTCTTTCATGCATATGCGGAATATGCCTGTGTAAGTAACATGAATCGTTCACATATCTTTTGCGACTTTATTGTCCGAGTTGTAAAACGCATAGCAAAGCTGCCTATAGAGAGAAACTCTGCCGTCTCCCACAGAGAGACGCAGGTGCTGGCCAAGAGTGCGTGTATGTGTATGTGTGTGTGTGCGTTTACAGCCGTTTGATAAATATAGATTTGTAACGTTAGCGGTTACCATAATTTCCCGTTGTTTACATCTTTGCTACAACACACCGTTAAAGTTAGACACTGTACATGTCATGATCAATTTTAACAAATAAAAACACTTACAGGTCATGACTCAGAGTTCACAGCGTCTCCTTGCTCCATCTTTGAGGAGATTTTAACTGAATCCAGCACTGAACTGGGAGAGATTCTGGAAGCTGTGTTTTGTCAAATCATGCTTGCTATGTATTTTATAGTTCTCTGGAACATAATTAATATTGAACTGTAAGCACTTCTGTGTTTGGGTCGTGTCATTTGGAAGCCCAACAACAGAAACAGAACAGCTCTGTGGAAACAGCAGGATGGCATTTCTCTCTCTGCAGTAACGTTACAGCGCCTATGGCCACGGCCTTTACCTGCGCAGTGTGGGATGCGCAATAACGAACTTTTGTGATCTCACAGGGGGCGGAAGTATTTTTTGTAGTCCCCAAAATTCGTTAATTGTAGGCGTTGCTAAGCTAACTCTGTACAAATCAAGGTCTCCCTTTGCATTAAACTTTGAATATTTTACATTCAGAGATGCTGTTTATGTTCACACAGCTACATTACACATCAACTGAAGTTTAAAATATAATATCGTAGTGGACCACCCCTTTAAAAATATTAATGTTGATATTTTTGATAGTAAATATAACAACAAGCTCATTTACAACACACCTTATAATGGGTGATTTTAGGTGTTATCATCAAGGAGTTGTTAAACCCTTAGTAGAGGACAAAGCTTTTACCTTTTCTCTTAAATATCCTGTAGCACCTAAGGTTAAGGAAACTCATTACATAATTTTATTCAGGATATATCCTGTGAATTAGTTTATTCAAAAAAGATTAACTTTGATGTTGACAAGTGTAGCTTCTGCTCCAGAAACACTCGATCACTTATTTTTTTCTTGTGAATTTACTTTTAAATTTTGGTTTGACATCCATACTTGGCTTTCATTAAAGATGTTTTCAGTCCCCCTATTGTTCTAGAAGATATTTTATTTTACAAAGCTGATTTACATTGTTCTTTCTCTGATGTTGTGAACTCTATTTTACTAATGGGTAAATATCATATTCATTGCTGTAAGTGGAAAAAGTGCAGACCCTCTTTTAGATGTTTTCTTTCTGAGGTAAAGAAAGTGGCTCAAAGCTTCAAATATTTCAGAAACCAAAGTAAAATAGCTGAACCTCTCTGTACTTCATTTTCAGAATATTTATTGTTAGAATATTTTGTTTGTCCTTTGATGTAGATCTTTTGTACTGCTCCTTGCTCCTTGTTGCAGTTGTAACAATTTTAATTTATTTTATATATTTATAATGGTAAATATGCCTTGCGATGTTGATTGTTCCATTTTGTGATGTAAACTTTTTGCAACAATAAAAACGAAAAAAAAAAAAAAACACTTATACTTAGTAAATTAAACAAGTTTTTCAAAATTGTGTAAAAATGTTTGGATTAAAAGTTTTGATCAAATTCAAATACTGAATGTCTGTGTATTTGAAAGAGAGAGAGCAGATATGTTATGTGAGATGTGAAAAGGAGTGTGAAATTTATCATGTCCTGACTGCAACAGTAAGTGTCAAAAAAAAGCTGAACAAAAAAGACTTTTATTTTGGCGTGTTGTGTGACGTCATAAGGCTGCGCCGCTGCCGCGCTGCAGTTCAACCGGAGGAAGGTTTGTTTCACAACTTTACACAAATATAAACCGATTGATTAAAGTTTCAGGTTTTCCTTTCGATATTATATACCTGCGGTTTTTTATTATTTTAATCCTTTATACAACGAAGTACTATTTTAATAACAGTAATCGAGGGCTATTGTTTGAACAACAGAAATGTGTTTTAATGAAGGTTTTATTTATTTACTAGCATAATGTCATTCCAATATAAGTATACAATATTCTATATATATATATATATATATATATATATATATATATATATATATATATATGTGTGTGTGTGTGTGTAAAATAAATGGAAACTAGTTTTTATTAGGTCATTTGTTTGTGGCTATTGTTTCTTGCTCAGACTTACCTGATTTATTTTTGTCAATCACTCTCATATAAAGAAACTGTTGAAGCAAGTGTTAAAGAGAAGTTATTTTGTTTCTGTTCATTGTTTTGTTCATTTTAAACAGAATAAAGTGTCCAAACACAGAGAAAAACTCCTGCTGAAGCGACTGATCTCCACACTGGTATAAAGATGGCGTTTATTAAAGAGGAGAGTGAAGATGTGAAGATTGAAGAAACATTCACAGTCAAACAGGAAGATCTGCCGGAACAAACAAGTTAGTTTTTATTCAGATATATTTTAATAAGGATACTAAATTAAATCCATCTTGTAGCCCTGAGTGTGCTGCCTAGTTCTCCTAAATGCACATAAGCACTTATTGAAAGACAGGAATGAGTTTGGCTGATTCCAGCGTTATGGACGTGACATTTGCAGTAAAAAAAATGAAACGTATATTCTCAGAGAAGGTATGTGTTAACAGTATATTGAAATATATGTTTATATTTTTCTTACCCCTTAACCATGGAGTTCAGGCATCAAAAAAATATCAGTCTATGCAGGTGTTTTATATTTAAAATGATGGCAAAATGAATGCGTTACGGACGTGACAAAAAAAAGACATGAGTTTTGTGAGTTGACATACTTTGTGAAAATTCTGTGAATGAAAATGCAGAAGCCAAAAAAATATATAACACTCAAAAGGATAAGGGTTGGCTCTGCATGGGACATATATAATTAATTTTATTTAGTTTTTCATTTTTGCATTAATGAGGAAAAACTCTCGTTACGGACGTGACTTGTTTTCGTTACGGACGTGACTGCTCTGAAATTGACAGTTGACACATTATGAAAATCAGATAAATGCTTTCAAAACTTGACCAAAGACCTATTTGTGGATATCTGTTGGGTGTGTAAACCAATAAACTTTAACCTCTGAGACATCTGAATGGTAATGTTGCACAATTAATCAAACTTAAATAGATATCACCTTGTTATATTTAATTCGTATTATGGTGTTGTTAAAGGTTAACGCACGTTCGAATGTTCAAAACTCAATTCGGTAACAATGTTGCATGCTAACATGGTGCTTTTATACTCTGAATAATATAGAATTGATAATAAACATAATCAGCTATAATGGGCCTATGTTTAGCAGGCTCCTAAAGTTAGTGTTTCCAGACAAACTTGAATTAAATCATTGCCCGACTGTTGCGCAAGACTGTGTCTACGTGGAGAATATTTAAAATCTAGTTGTGTCACAGTTATGGCAATATTATACTTGACAAAGTTTATTTTAGTTTTTTCTAGTTAATGTGTTCGTTGATGGAATAAATAATTTAATTTCTCCACTCGCGCTTGCTTTCTTTTTCTCGTCGGCAGTCACTTCAGGACAGGTTGCAAAAAGTTCATACGCACCAGGGTGAGAGAGAAAACTTTAAAACTTAAGAAAGGTTTTGTGTAGGCTATGTTAAACAAGCATAGAAAAATAGTCATTGGTTGTAGGCATGTACGATGGATGACTATAATGTTTATATTTTTAGGCTATAGTTCATAACCGATTGTTTAAAATATTGAATTAAATATTTACAGCTGCAGGTCCTATCGATTTTCTAACAAATTTAATACTCATATAATGTAGTTAAAGCTTAGATCAATATCAAGATTTTATTCTTATTCTTATTAAAATAATTTTAATAAGCACTCAATAAGCGCATTTGCCGGGTGCTGGAAATCTTTGAAAATGTTTCAATTTTAATGTAGGCTATAGCCAATTTTCAAGCTTTGAAAGTGCTTAGATTTTGGATAAAGGGCTTGGAAAATGAATTGTGTCGCTTTGATAATTTATCCTTATAAATAGTTATTTAATTAATGAAATAAAAAACATATTTATGCTCTGCATGAAATGAAAACTCCGCTGTGGCCTGACCCGCGGCGTGCGCATTTTGAGCAGTAGGAAAAGACCAAATGCATGGAGGTTATTGATTATGCGCCTTGCGCACCTCGCGTTTTGTCATTGCGCGCTTTGTGCGCTCCAGAAGAAAAGCATGTTACCTCAGTGGCGTCTTTCATTCTTCAATCAAACGAAAGAAGAGGCGGGGTTTCCTTGGAGGTGACAGCAGTGTCAAGATGACTACGGCGAACTTTTTAATGACGGAGAGACTTGGTCGCTGTTTTAAGTCATCCAAAGTTGTATGACTTTACAAATCTTGAATTTCATAATGTTATTTAAAAAATTTAATTATGTAAACATTGACAGCTACACTCGCGCACAATAGACCAGCTGATTCAGTTGTTATCTATAGTGACATTCAAAAGAGCACCGTGCTCCTTTTCTTCTTGTCAACATAAAATGCATTGCGGAGCGCCTCACGTCTCTGGAATGAAGAAGCGCGTTCGTTGTGATCGGCTTTTATGAGCAACACATATTTGTTAACTCGCATGACAGTAACACGTGCAAACACACGTGCTTACAGATGTTTTTTGCCAAAAAAGCAAAATGAAAGAAGGATATTCTGGCCACAGTTTGACACAGGAGTTGACGAACCAGCGCTGATCCTGGTCGTCTGTGCTGCCTGGAGCCGCGTCATAAACTCAACTAGGCATATTCATGATTTAGTGCAGACTACAATCAACAAACCACCCTTTTTTCCATTTGGAAAATAACAGTTATTAATAGTTCTTATATACATTTTAAATAGCCTAATCTACAAATCAAACAAAGACAAATATTTTATAACTTCGCACCAAACTGATGCTTTCATTTTACAGCTTATTAAACATGTATGCAAATTAATGCAGTATCACATGTAAATAACAAAATTGTTATATGCTTAGCCTATACTTTACAAAATGTATAGGTTCAAAGCCTTATGGTTCATTGTCATTATCTTTCACTATAGGCAGTGCGTGCGCACATGAACCGCAAGTAAGACGGAGAAAATAGGTCATTATGGCCAATTATGGCAATATGTAAAATGTTGTTTTCTTATTAAACATTTATTTCTGAAATGTTACTAAAGTGGTTTATAGTTAAATGAAATATTCAGTTCTTGATATAACATATGGATGTTATGTAATGTAAGTCAGTAATTGTAATGCAGCATCATAATGAACAAATATGCGCCAGTCATTGGCTTATATTAATAAGGAGTTCAAAAATGGTCACGTCCGTAACGCAAAATTGTGGTTGTTTAGAGCAAAGACCTGAGATGAGTTGGCGATCATAATTAGTATAAACATATTTTGGCTTTGTATACAAAGTTTCATTTTATTTGTTATAATATTTATTCCACAATATAAACTTTTTCATTAAATCGTTACGGACGTGACACATGACCGAAGCTGCGTGATGTCTTAAATATGTAGCTCATAAATCAAAAGGGCAATAATGTTATGAAAAAGTAAGGATAATTATTTATACTACAGACTCCAATCCTTCTGCAGAATGATTACTGTTAACATAAAGCATGGAAAAGGTGAGTCTTTAACCCCTTTTTTAAAAGCACGAAAAGTGGTTGGATGATAATGAAAATTAGCATTTTCACAATCCTCATATTTCATGGATAAACAAAACAATTTCCTTAAAAATTCAACAAGAGCACATCATAACAATAAAATATAGACCTTAATAAGCAAATTGAAATAGGTTTTGTTATTTTGGTCAAAAGTTTATTTTTTCATGATAAGGTTGACATTTTCATGGAATTGCTCGTTTCTTTTGTTACTTGTTCTCAGGTCTTTTGTCATTATGTATTATTAGTCTGCCATTTACTCTACCTTCTTAAGGTTATTGCTTTTCTTGTTCTCCTACTGTGTGTAAAGCGCCCTTGAGCACTGTCGCTATATAAAATAAATAAAAACAATAAATAAAAAAAGTTAAACTGAGCTGAAGATATTTGACCTATAGTATTCTCATAGAAGATATCTGCTATTACAGTGATAGTGTTGGCTTGGTACTTTCCATTTGCATATGTCAGGTTGATCACAATTCCCTTTTTTTCATCGACTTCTTTATGGGTTTAAACTTGTTTCTAGTAGTTGTTACTAGTTCTCACAGATAGTATCAGAGTTAGAATTAAATCATTATTATAATAACTAATTATCAGGGCTATTGTATTTAAACAGGGTTTCCGCTGAGTCTTAAAATGTCTTAAATTCCAAAATCTAAAATTTGGCCTTAAAAAGTCTTAAATTTGCTGAAATGTTGTGTTGTAGGTCTTACATCTTTTTTAAACAAGTCTTCATTTTCCTATGTTCATGTTTTGTTACCCAATTTGGTCAAAACCCACACAAAAACCATCAATCCATCTTAATAAAACTTTCAACTTTTATTTAAAAGGTCATTTTAACTTTATTTATCATAATGGTAAAGACTGCTGAGGATATCCACCTGGGCAGACTGTTGTGAATGGATTTAGTTTATTATAGTTTTTAAAACTTTTAAAACATTTGTTAATTAGTTTTTTATTTTAAAGAAAGTTTATTTTGGAAAAAAGTGTGTGGATCCAAGTCGAGCTCTCTTGTTTTCACACAATATTTAAGATCTTTTGCTAAGAAATATCTAAAATATTTTAATATTGGTATCATTGATCTATTATTGTGTTATTAATTATTTTATATAAAAAATGTTTTTTGATAGGACAAATAAAAAACCTTTTCTTCTGGGCCATTTAAAAAATTCCTTGGTCTAAAATTTCATTCATAATGGTCTTAAAAATGTCTTTAAAAGTCTTAAATTTAACTTTGTGACATCTGTAGAAACCCTGATTTAAAGTATGTCAGAAAACGTGGATGACTCTAATTTTAAATATGCTGAATGAAATAGACACTAAAATAATTAATTATTATTAAACATTGTACAGTGTTCTAAACTATATGATGTTGTTAAGTTCATCAGTATTGACCATATTCTTCACGTATCAGCAGGTGCCGTTATTGGAATCTTTTTGCTTTTTAAAGAATACATTTTTAGATCCTTAAAACAGTGTAATGCTGCTTGTCTTTGATCTTGTGGGGGAAACCGGAGCACCCAGAGAAAACCCATGCCAGCTCGGGGAGAACATGCAAACTCCACACAGAAATGCCAACTGACCCAGCTGAGGCTCGAACTAGCAACCTTCTTGCTGTGAGGCGACAGCACCACCTACTGTGCCTCCTCGTCGCCCGACAACACTGATTTATTTGCATATTTTTTATGCGATATTCCAGTTTTGCAAATAAATTTAATTGGCATTTTTGGATGGAAACAGCTGTAAGGTTTGGAGCTTACGCTGCTATTCTGAACCAATAATCAGAAACAGAAAGCAGTTGAAGGATGACGTGTTAAAATCCATTATTTATCTGACTCCATTGTAATTAATCTGACTCCATCCAAGTTGTTATTATCATTGATAAAGAGAAAAAATCTCAAAGCTTAAAGCAGGTAAAGTTGTTTATTAATTTACATGTTTTAATATACAGACAGTAGAATGAAACAAACTAACATACTGTATAAATAAATTAGCTGTAACGTGCACTGCTGAGCAACAAAAACAGTGAAACTGCCTTTGTTAGCAAATGAGGCTACGCAGCCTTGTGCAGGAGATGCAGAGTAAAAGCCATTCTCCCAGATCAACACTTACCGTTCCTTATTATACCCTGAGCAAAGCATTGTCAGACATGAGTGAAAATCAACCCCCAAAACGAACTGAACATGAGAGCACAGCAGAGGAGATAAAGTGGGTGAGAACATTAACATACTCTCCTCAGGCCATGACTCAACAATAGTAAATATATTGAAATACAAGCAATCAATGTCTCTGTTGATTTTAGCACTACAACGCTTAAGTCATAAACTGTCAAATGACACTAAACATGATAAAGCTATCTGAAGGAAGATCACAAGCAGAAGAATTGTGTATGGTGAAAAGCACATGGTTACTGCAAGCAAATGGCAGAGATGTGTACTGGAGCTGTGATCAACTCTACCAAGCCAGGAGGACCCATCCCATGCTTGCAATGTCTCAGAAGTCCTTGATTAGCATAGAAGGAATATATAATAGAAGAATATATATTTTTTTCTCATCCTGCTTACCCATTACCTACATTTCAGTCACACAAAGAACAAAGTCACGTACGAGAAAGGCTTGTTCTTCTTTAATTAATAACTAGCTTAAATTCACAGACCTTCGACAGAGACATGCAAGTAGATTGTAAGTAGATTAATTGGATTATTACTCTTCTAAAAACTATGTTTTAGTACTGCTTACATTCCTATTATTCAACTATTTTAATTGATTTTTCCAAAGTCTTCAATTTTTCCACAACACACATATTGAACAACAAATTAACATGGTACATAGCTACAGACATACACCCCATAAAGAAAAAGGGTGAAAGATAAAAATAAATTAATTAATAAAAATAGATAAAATAAATTAGGAAACTAGGGATAAACTTTCACCAAGGATATAATAACCTCTGAGCGTTCCATGTAAAAGAGGAAAGGCTGCCAAACCTCTAAAACTTTTTTGTAGAGTCTTGGATGATGTACTTAAGGTGCTCGAGTTTAAGATGTGATAACAATTCTAATGTTTGTGGGATGGTGGGTTTGTTTTTTCCATCTTAGGAGAATCAGGCGTCTGGCCAATAAAGAAGAAAAGGCAATGATCTCTCTTACATATAGATGAAAATGATCCAAAAATATTGGCCCAAAATTTATGTAATCTAGGGCATCGCCAGAACATCAGATCTGCTGGCTCCAAACCACATCTGGGGCAAGATGAATCTGACCCTGGATACATTTTTGCCAGCTTGCTCCTAGATAGGTGAAGCCTAAGAAGCACCTTAAACTGAAGAAGACCATGTCTAATACATACAGGGGATGAGTGTACCAGTTCTATGGCATATTGCCAAGCTGTATCTGATATTTCTAGTCCCAGTCTGTCTTCCCATTTTAGCTTTATACAATTTAGAGAAGGGGAGGCAGTTCTTTAGACCACTTCATACAACATGGACATCATACCCCTTTGATATGAGTCCATATTTACCAATTCATCTATCCAACATGCTTTTGGTTGGTTCAGTGAAGGAGAGAAGTGTTTTTTAACGAAACTATGGACTTGAAAGTACCTAAAAAAATTGTCTCCAAAACAAGAGCTTCATCAAATACATTGCACAACAGTGGTGTTAGCTTGGCAGTAAACTTCTTATAAAACTTGGCCGGAAGTCATCAGGGCCTGGTGCTTTTCCGGTTTTCAATTTTTTAATTGCATTTTTAATTTCAGAAGGTGTTATATTTCATTCTAATGCCAACTGATCTGAATCACAAAGGTATGGCAATTCTAAATAATTGAAAAAGCTCTCAATACGTCCAATTTCGTTTACCTCAGAGCTGCTAGGGGTTTTATAAAAGTGTTTAAATTGATCATTAATTCTCTGTTGATCAGTAATAATACTGCCATCACCCTTACTAACTGCTGCTATAAAACCAGCTGCTGAGGATTGTTTCAGTTGGTAACACAATAACCTGGCAGCTCGTTCACCATGTTCATGTAGCGGAGCGGTAAGTTGGGAGAAAAAAAAAAATACTAAATTAAAGCTGACTACGCCACCCTGATCATAGGGAAATTAACACAGGTTCTTTGTGTGAAGAAAAAGGCATGAGACGTGAATACCAAAAATACAAAATTTTCCTTAATTATCCAATATAAATCACTTTTAAAAAGCTTGATAGCTGATAGTAGCCACACAATCACATAAATAACACACAATAACAAAAGGAGGAGTAGAGGCTTACCAGTGGCAGGTAAGCTAGTTGCTTAGCACCAAACTCTACAAAATTACAAATGGTCTTACCGCAAGTGCACCACACACACACACACACACACACACACACACACACACACACACACACACAGCACTCAGTGTCGTATCCCACCACCGCACGATGGACAACTAACGGCCTGCCTGGAAGCCTCAGCTCCTACAAAACAAAAATGACAACAATTGTACAGTCACAATCTCACACAACACAGAAATTCCCCAAGAGAGATTCATAAAAAAAATCTCCTTGCAAGAGGAACTAAAACAAAAACAGTAATAATAATAAATTAATTAACTCAAAAAGAATAAACTTCCCACAGGAAGCACAAATCAAACAATGAATTAGGTACAAAAAGAAAAATAATGAAACCCAGAAAACACAAAATGAATCCACGCACTAAAAATGTATCGGCAAACGGACTCCAAGCAGCAATATGCAGCCATATCAAATCAGCGGTCAATATTAAAGAGAAAGCAGTGGTCTGTAAAGCAGCAGTTTATAAAGCAGCAATATAAAGCAGCAGTCTAGAAAGCAGTGGTCTAGAAAATGCAGCGGTCTGTAAAGCAAAAGCAGCAATATCACTAATGTTGCTCCCTCGGCGTGCCCACACGCAGTTATTCTTCCTAAAAAAAGGACAAGACATTAAGTCACTGGACAGATCGGCGCATTATTATTAAAAGCGTAACTTACATACCTCTAGTTTGCAAGCCACTTAGCAACCCGCACTCACGGACGCAGTTGTAGATTAAAACACAGCCCAGGAATAAAAAAGCGATCCAGCTGGGGTGACAGCAACACAGGCTACAGCCAATCTTATCCGCAGATGCTAAGAAATTAAATACAGCCTGTTAAAAAACCACTACGCAACCCGACGCTAAAGGGAAAGCAAAACAATGTCTACCTGCAGGAACGGAAGGGGCAGAGGCGGGACTCCGGTAGAGACGCACAAGCGGTGCTTCAGTACACAACACACACCCAAATCCTCCCTTATATACACACCCAAGAGTTATACGATTGGCTAATAGAAAAATCACTTGTGATGACACCAGGTGATCCCACTACATTCATAATGAATCTAGCATGATCTTATGTGGAGATCCTTTGCATTTTCACTTGTCAGGGAGTCATATTCTGCTTGCAGAAGGAGTCTTTTCTAATGGAGCTCTTCGGAAGGTGATGTTGAGTATGTTAAAAGCACATTTTAGATCAGCTTCATTTTGTCTCATAATAGCACAGTTGAGTGCACTTAGATGTACTTAAGTTTATCTTAAAATGTACTTAATACTAATTTTTAGTAAATTAAATACAAAATTAGTTTGGGAAAATCGAGCACTTTTAATACAGTATTTAGCACACTTTTTTTTACAATTTGTATATTCTTTTAATATATTACTATTATACTTTAAATTAGTCATAAATATATTTAAATGTTTAAAAGTAGGGTTCACGTGTATTTCTAGTTGTAACTAAACATATATTTTAAAATACAGATATAGTATGTTAAAAGCACATTTTAGTTCAATTTCAGGGTGTCTCAAAATAGCACAGTTGAGTGCACTTAGATGGTATTAAGTTTATCTTAACATATACATAATACTATCTTTTAGTACATTAAGTACAAAATTAGTGTGCGAATAAGCACTTTTAGTACATTACTGAAAAGTGTACTAAGTATACTTAAATAAAGTGCATTTTAGCACACTTTTTTTTCACCTGGGAAAACACTCAAAACAAAACAAAGTTTGCTGGGAGCTCGCAACACGGCGGCCATGCTCGGAGCCATCATATCAAGTGACGTCGATATCAAGAAATTTTAAGATATCAAGAATATAACGAAAAAATGAGTAAATTTGCCCACAGTCTATTGAGTTTTTTTTTAAAGCATTTACTTAGAATATGTCAAAATAAGATGTCCCCAAAAATCAGTTAGTTTGCTGAAACACAGAGAAAGTTTTATTAAGCCTCAAAATCACCCCAGAGTGGATGAAATCCCATCAGCAAAGAAGGGGGAAAGGTGTACATTCCAGCCTTTATGCAGATGCTGTACAGGTATGTCTCATGTCTACAAGGCAAATATTCAGCCGTTCGTTCAGCTGTTACCCCAGAACTTTTTTTCTGATGTGCTTACCAGTCAGGCACAGTATGAACAAGTATTCCCTTTCTGCTAAACAAATTTTAGAAAAACATTTTGTTGTAATTATGAATATAAAAAACAAAAAAAAATAGACCATTGTTATGACCCCCTCGTTCGAGTTGCAACATAGGAGAGCTCAGACAACAAAAAGAATGTATATGCAACTTAATTATTATACACAACAAATAAAACAACAAATCAAGAAACAAATGTCTAGGGGAAAATAAAGAAAATAACTAACTTTAACTACGCATATAAATAATGCCAAACAACGCCCAGTAGCCACACTATCCTACAGAAGCTAGCTCACTCTCGCATTTATATGCTTTGAACCAATTGGGGGGCAACCATGGCACCTAATTAGGATCTGCCACATCCAAACTGGAATACTGGGGTCGTCCACCATTTACACCTTTCAAATCTGTGCCTTATCAATGTGACCAAAATTACTTTTATGATCAATTATGTAAGAAACTCTAAAAACTGGACTGACACCGTTTCAATTTACAGTAACTTCTATGTTAAGCGACTTTGACCCAGTTTACATTGTAAAAGCACTAGATAAATATAGATGAATTAAATTGAATCTGCTTAAATGTGTACATGTTAATGGACCAAACAAAATATGATCTGATTTATTTAACATTTAATGTGCATCAGAAATACAGTGTGTGTAGACAATGTTTCCAGTGTCTTTTCACTTTTCAGCTTTTGATGAGAGTTTTTAAGTCTTAATGAAAACTTTTTTTTTTATTTCAGACCTGATTGAAGAGAATGAGGGGAGTAAAGAGGAGAAACATCATGTGAAAATTAAGGAAAAAACTAATTTACAGACTGATGGTGTTTTGAAAAGGAGAGACAATAATCGTTTCACCTGCACTCAGTGTGGAAAGATTTTGACAAGCAAAAACAAACTTAAGATTCACATGATAATCCACACTGGAGAGAAACCATTCACATGCACTCAGTGTGGGAAGAGTTTCAGCCGCTCATCATCCCTAAATCAACACATGATGATTCACACTGGAGAGAAACCATTCACATGCACTCAGTGTGGGAAGAGTTTCAGCCAATCATCACACCTTAATTATCACATGATGATCCACACCGGAGAGAAACCATTCACATGCACTCAGTGTGGGAAGAGTTTCAGCCGCTCATCATCCCTAAATCAACACATGATGATTCACACTGGAGAGAAACCATTCACATGCATACAGTGTGGGAAGAGTTTTAGGCAATCATCATACCTTAATGAGCACATGATGATCCACACCGGAGAGAAACCATTCACATGCACTAAGTGTGGGAAGAGTTTCGTCCGCTCATCATCCCTTAATCGACACATGAGGATCCACACTGGAGAGAAACCATTCACATGCACCCAGTGTGAGAAGAGTTTCAGCTACTCATCACACCTTAATAATCACACGAGGATCCACACTGGAGAGAAACCATTCACATGCACTCAGTGTGGGAAGAGTTTCAGCCAATCATCAGACCTTAATAAACACATGATGATCCACACTGGAGAAAAACCATTCACGTGCACTCAGTGTGGGAAGAGTTTCATCTGCTCATCATCCCTTAATCAACACATGATGATCCACACTGGAGAGAAACCATTCACATGCACTAAGTGTGGTAAGAGTTTCAGCTGCTCATCACACCTTAATAAACACACAAGGATCCACACTGGAGAGAAACCATTCACATGCATACAGTGTGGGAAGAGTTTTAGCCAATCATCAGACCTTAATAAACACATGATGATCCACACTGGAGAGAAACCATTCACATGCACTCAGTGTGGGAAGAGTTTCGTCCGCTCATCATCCCTTAGTCAACACATGAGGATCCACACTGGAGAGAAACCATTCACATGCACTAAGTGTGGGAAGAGATTCAACTGCCCATCACACCTTAATCTACACATGAGGAACCACACTGAAGAGAAACTATTGACATGCACTCAGTGTGGGAAGAATTTCAGCCAACCATCACTCCTTTATCTACACATGATAAACCACAATGGAGAAAAACCCACAGCTTCGGTGTGGGATGAGTTTCAGCAACTCCTCAGACCTTAATAAACACATGAAGACCCACACTGGAGATAAACCATTCACATGCACTTGGTGTGGGAAAAGTATCAACCAATCAGTAAACCCTAATGAACACATAAAGATCCACACAGGTGTGAAAGAGTATTTGTGCTTTGAGTGTGAGAAGACTTTTATTACAGTTCTAAAATTAAAGCTGCATCAGACGTTTCACACTGGAGAGTAGTGATGGGAAGTTCAGATCATTTTACTGACTCGGATCTTTGAGTCTTGTTCATTAAGATGAACGAATCTTTTTTCGAGTCATTTCGTTCATTTGGTTCAATTTGCCAAAATATTATTAAAATGTTACGAATTGCTTCCAAAGACATCTACAACTAGCCCAAAAAGTTGATTGCACGTCAAATAAGTCATAAACCGAATATAAGGAGAAAATAATTCAATGTTGATCTGCTCTTTTGTCTATGAAGGCATTTTTGTCTCTTTGCTCAGCTCACCTTTTCATGTCTCCAAATGTCAGGGGTTCATTCACGTTACACTGACAGTCACATATAAGCCGATAGGAGCCATGATCGTTCGTTCATCACGTGACAGAATGACTCAAACCCGAGGACTCGAAAGATAAACAGATCAATTCTTTTTCCGACTCTAAAAGTGCATGATTGGCCTGTGATGAACGAGTGACTCAGACCCGATAGAGGACTCGAGAGGTGAGCGGATTAATTATTTTTCCGGCTCTAATTGCATATGATTTGTTTCTGCCAATGTGATGGAAGACTTGAAATTAACGATACTACCTGCACAAATGTGCGCACGCACGGATGAACGAATCACTCCCTGAGAGGACTCGTAGTTCCCGAGTCATATTGAAGATTCCTTCAAAATGAACGAATCTTTCATGAATGACCCATCACTACTGGAGAGACCATACAAGTGTTCACACTGTGACAAGAGGTTTAATCAGTTACCACATCTGAAAACACAAAAGAGGATTCACACTGGAGAGAAACCGTACAGAACTGTTAAGTGTCTACAGAATTAGACAAAAAGTTTCACACATGACATGAATGCAGCAAAACATTTTCTCGTGTGTAAAGGATATTTTATGTCTGAATAATATTGAAAAGGCTAAATGATGGTATACTGTTTTCCAACACTTCAGTATGTGGGGTTGTAAATGTTTAAACATCATTAAACACAATGATGGCGGCTTAGAGTTTCAAAAACGGCGGCTTAACAGTTTCAAAAACATCTGGCAAGCAGTACCTCTGTGGCTTAAAATCTTATTGCTAGGGATTTTACTGGTGCGATTACATCTGTTTGATGATGTTCTCTGTCTGAGTCTCTGAATGAGAAACATCACTGGGAAGACACAGCACATCAAAGAAGGTAGAGCTCCAGGACGGTTAGTTTGCAGTATACCAGGGCCTCAAGTTTAGAAAGCCCATTCTATTGGACTGTGTTGCAGCTTTTATTAATAAAGTTTTTTCCCCTTCGGATGGGGAACTTTAATGCTATAAATGGATTTAATCCACGTATGGGGATTTCGTTCAGACAGCCAATCGTCTGAAAGAGTATGTAAATGGGCCAATGAAATGGCAAATTAATTTGCAGCATCAGCTTGCGCACCTGATGCTTGTTGCAATCAATTCAGCATAAAGGCACAGCGAAAGCAAGACACAAACATTTTCGCTTCAGCGACTTCAACAGCCTTCTGAGAAAGTCGATGAGGGTTCCTCCTGCTGATATCCAGCAATTTCGAGTGAACGAGAGCGCTTTCCTGGTCCAGAGTGTGTACACGCGGCGGCAGACAGTCGAGCTGGGCTTATCCTTGCCTGGCGTTCTTTGGGTCCGGTCCTCCAGAGCGTATAAAGTTGCAAATTTCCTAAAAAAGCCTCACAGTCGTGCTGCACGTCCTTGTCAGGATGGCGCTCCGACTGTGCGTTTCTGGATGCAGTGGTTTCCTGTCCCTGGATGATGGGCACGAGCACTGCGTTGCATGTCTCTGGTCCAGCATGTTAATGCGGTGCTCGCAGGCAGTTTATGTTGTTATTGCGATGCCATGTCTGTTGCGCAATTAAGATCACAGCTAGCCCTTGCAAAAGGGCGAACCACCCCAGCTGTCCCCTACACTGCACAGGTAATCAGGCAGGTCTGAGGGTTCTAGTGGGAGATTATCTGTCGCCTCCGGACACGCGGACCTCCCTCTCCTCCAATCGCTCCATTCAAGCTTCGAGCAAGGAAGCGATCCGTCTAACCAGATGGTAGCCCTTAAGTTTGATGACACCGTGACCAGACATCCACTGCAGAGGTGAACAGTAGGCTCACGCAGTCCTGGAGGGCACCTTTTTCTGCCCGTGCTGTGTGTCCCTCCGCCCTCACCACTCTTGACGGTGGAACAGCCAGGGGGTATGAGGTGATTTCTCATGTCGAGCGCATCATTGCGGTCAATCTTTGTCAGCGTGGCGCCTCTTCTTGGCGGGGTCTGCCTCGTCCCCCATCCAAATCCTGAAGGTTATATGCCTCTCTCGGAGCAAGAGCTTACAAGGCTATGGGCCAGGCTGCCTATCCGCGCTACCAAGCACAGGCGCTGGCCCAGCTGCATGAGTGTGGGTCCGACCAAAGCTTGCTACACAAGCTCTGCATTGCAACCAACTATGCTCTTTGGACCACTAAGTCCGCTGCATGTGCGTTAGGGAGGACGATGTCCACATTAGTGGTCCAGGAGTGCCACCTCTGGCTAAACCTGGCTGATAAGCGCGAAGTCGACAAAGTCTCCTATCTTGACTCCCCCATATCCCAGGCTGGCCTGTTTGGTGACACCGTTGGTGAATTCACCCAGGAATTCAAGGCAGAGAGAGAGCAGTCTGATGCGATGGATAATGTCATCTATCGGCGGGACCGTAAGCCCACTCCGCCCGCCGAGCCATTCACATCTGCTGCTCCTCACCGATGGCGCCCGCTTACGAAAGCTGCCCTGCCCCTGCCTGCAACTCCAGCGAAGGAGGCAAGTCGAGCACCTTGGAAGCAGACAGAACCCCCCCTCACCCTCCCACCCCCCCGGCCAAAGGCGCCTTTAAGTCAGGTAATTGGACCGCAAAGCATCCCTGAGACGGGTCACCCGGAGAAGAAGGAATTTGCACTTTCTCCGCTGGAGGGCTGGACCCCATTTCCAACGGCACTTTTCAGTGCCACGCAAACATCAAAACACTTTTCCACTTCCCCGGATGTGACAGCCTAAACTCTGGCAGTCTGGGACACTATGCCTTCCAGCTCACAGGTTCTGTGCATTTCGCCAGTGGCTCACAAGCACTGGAAGGACGATCTCCTTTCTCCCACCCCTCGATCCCCCCCTCCGGAGCTTGGGTGCGAGGTGAGAGTGAATCTCTTGCTTCCAGCTCTTCCACGGGACCCTCGCATTTCCCGGATCAGCACACCCACTCCGCGCTTCCCCACTGCTGGTACGTCAGCGATTGTAACGATGAGTTCATTAGCGAGAGCTCTGCCTGCCTGGTTAGCGCTGGTCAGCCCTTCGCGGTGGCTTATTCGTACAATCAGACTCTGCTACGCGATTCAACTAGCAAACTGCCCCCCAAGTTCACGGGTGTGTATTCACCAGGGTCAGCCCCCTGTCTGCCCCTGTCTTGTAAGAGGAGATTGCTGACCTGAAGGACGCATTCTTCCATGTCTCCATTCTTTCTTGCCACCATCAGTATCAGTGGTTTGCGTTCAAAGGTCAAGCTTAGCAATACAAAGTCCTCCCCTTCGGGCTCTTTCTGTCTCCGCATGTCTTCACCAGGCTCGCGGAGGGTGCCTTAGCGCCCCTTCGGCTCGCAGGCATCCGCATACTCCATTATCTCGACGACTGGCTGATTTTAGCCCACTCTCAATAGCAATTGATTATGCACAGAGACAAAGTGTTTCGATACCTCCACCTGTTGGGGCTTCAGGTCAACCAAGAAAAGTGTAAACTCGCCCCCATGCAGTGGATCTCTTTTTTTGTGCTCGAGCTGGACTCGGTCACCATGACAGCGCGCCTCTCTGAAAAGAGCGCTCAGCTAATGCTGAAATGTTTGAGAGTTCGACGACAAAATAGTAGTCCCACTGAAATTATTACTGAGGCTCCTGGGGCATATGGCATCCGCAGCTGCTGTCACTCCGCAAGGATTACTCCATATGAGACCACTTCAGCACTGGCTTCATGATCGTGTCTCCAGATGCGCATGGGACGCATGTCTGTTTGCTTTCCCCAAGAACGCTCATTGCCAGTTGTTCTTTTCCCTGACCGAGGGCTCTCTCGACAGGGATGCACTGGCCCACAGCTGGCCTCAGGGCATGCACAAAATATGCGTTTCCCCCTGTGAGCCTGTTCGCACAGTTACTGTGCAAGATCAGGGAGGACAAGGGGGAGGTTTTGCTAGTTGCGCCCCTCTGGCCCAACAAGATCTGGATGTCAGAGCTCTCCCACCTCGCGACTGCCCTCCCCTGGCTAATCCCTTTGAGAGAGGACCTACTCTCTCGGGGACAGGGCACCGTCTGGCACCCTCGCCACAATCTTTGGAACCTCCACGTGTCCTTAGACGCGAGAAAGACTTGGGTAACCTACCAATTGCGGTGCTTAATACCATCACCTAGGCTAGAGCCCCATTCTCGAGGCGCGCCTATGCCCTGAAGTGAAGTCTATTCACTAAATAGTGTGTTTCTTGCAGAGAAGACCCCCGAAATTGCCAGATCAGCGTTGTGCTTTCTTTCCTCCAAGAGAGGCTGGAGAGCAGGCTGTCGCCCTCCACACTCAAAGTTTAAGTGGCTGCCATCTCTGCTCATCATGACGCTGTGGCTGGCAGCACCATGAGAAGGCATAACCTCATCATCCTGTTCCTCAGAGGCGCTAGGCGAATTAATCTACCCCGCCCCCCTCTTATGCCCTTTCAAAACAGAGGTTGGCCCACTGGATAGTGGATGCCATCTCCCTTGCTTTTGAGAGCCAGGGCGAGCCGTGTCACCGAGGAGTGCGTGCGCACTCCACTCGGATCATCGCATCCTCTTGGGCGCGTGCTTGCGGCGCCTCTCTAACAGACTAATGTAGAGCTGGGCTGGGCAACACCTAATACATTTGCAAGGTTTTACAATCTGCAAGTGGAGCTGGTTTCCTCAAGGGTATTAGGTAACCCTTGGTAATTGAGGAAACAAGGAGTTGAAACACGCTTGCTGCTCAATTCTCCCTAACAGAGATATGTGTGCTTTTTCACTCTGACAGGAAAGTTCCCCGCTTAGATGAGCCCTGCAGATTCATCCGAGGCTCCCAGCACTGACTCAGCGGAGGAGTCACTCGCTGGCCCATTACATTGTAGGTCTGCCCACTGGTCAGCCTGCTTTTTGGGTATAGGTGCCCCCTATGTGTGATCCCCACTAGGTGAGCCTATATGCTTATTCAGACACAGTGCACATACGCCCCTCTCACATACAGACCCGTGTCTTCCCTCTCCGCTAACCATCTTATTATATACGTACTCCCCCTTCTCAGGGCTAGTCCATATATTTTGTCATCATATCTCCCCATTTGGGTAGCAGGTGGCCTCCACAGCGTCCTCCCCTTCGAGACTGCACGCTTTCCCAACGTATTGTTGTATTTAAATTCCTAGTAATTATCTAGATGCTTGCGGCTCCAGAAAAATATAAATCCGTAAATCTTCTTTGAAGTGGGAAAGTTAGGGCCAGGGATCACATTGGAAGACCGCACCTCTCTATGAAGCAGGTGCGCTCACGCTATGCCTGACTATCCTCTCATCGGAGGCGAAGCTAAGATGCAGTCATTATGGTGTTTTCCAGACATTTCCTCATTTGTGGATTAAATCCACTTATAGCATTGAAGTTCCCCATTCGAAGGGGAACGCTCTGGTTACTAATGTAACCCTTGTTCCCAGAGGAGGGGAACGGAAATGCTATATTGCATCACCATAATGATTGTTCCTTAGCTGTAGGTATTAGTCTCTTCAGCTTAAAAAGGTTAGTGTCTTCTTGCTTTCGCTGTGCTTTTATTCTGAATTGATTGCAACAAGCATCAGGTGCGCAAGCTGACGCTGCCAATTCATTTGGCATTTCATTGGTCCATTTACATACTCTTTCGGATGATTGGTTTTTTGAACGAAAATAGAAAGGATTAAATCCACTTATAACATTTCCGCTCCCCTCCTCGGGGAACAAGGGTTACTTTAGTAACCAGAGCATTACTTTTGGGTTTAAGACTCTGTTTTACTACATTTACTTTTTCGAGTAGAATACAAACTTGATGAATATTTGATGATTTAGGCAGAGCGACAGGTATTAAGTTTTACAATATTAATACACTGTGATGATCCCAAGACTCCAGATTGGTGTATGTGGTAAATCCTGATTGGATGCCTGCATTACTCATCAAGGGGTATATAAAAGTTGTTGTGCTAAGCTGCTAGCTACTCCAGGACGCTGTGGCTACTCAGGAGTCCTCCTGTCAAGACCTGCCATCTCATTGACTCTTTAAATTTATTGTTTTGTTGTACATTACTTAAATCATGTAGTTAAGGTGTTGTTGTGATTATATGCCAAGTTCTTTATCCTCATTATTATCTCTAGACATTTGTTGGTTGCTTTGAGTTACATTTTATAATAAATAATTTGCAATCAGGCTATTTTGTAGGGTTATCTCTCTTTTATGTTGCAACTCAAACAGGCTCTCTCAGGAGGCATGGACCAGTGCTCAAGATGTCTCAGACTGAAGGCGTAATAATGAAATAACTGCTCAGGTAGCCCCAACCCTTTTTAATATACTGGCTGTTGCGATGTACTCCAATGCAACCAAGTGTGTCCGTCCTTATATTAGCAAAAGTGGTCTGACACGCCCTTAATGTGTTTGCGCCCTGCGCTTTGCACTTTGCACATGGATCGTCAAAATAGAGCCCTATGAGGTTGCATGTGAGGCAGGAGAGGTAATTAGTTGCCTAGTGTCATTAATTTACAGGTCCTTTTCTCTGTCCTATCACAATACGGCATACGGGCTATAAAAAGAGGGAAGCATTTGCTACCTGGGATGCGTCACTTGATTAGTTGCGGCGCCGTGAACGCGCTTCGTCACTTCCCACACCTGTTGAGGGCGGTGAGGGGTTTTGATCGGGCTGGAAGTTGCTTCGCCTGAATTGTTTGGCTGCAATCGCCAACGCTAGAACGCATGTAAGGACTGGAAAAGGTAAGCAAGCGTCTGTCTCATGTTTTGATTGTCGCGATCGTTTTGGAAACGCTGTGTCCGCTTTTCTCAGCTGCGAGAACCAGATGCAGGTGCGCGACTGTTTGTTGGCTGTGCCGGCTGTTGACTGAAATGTACGTGCTATCTGCCTTTTGAGTGACTGATTGAACCCCGATTCCCTTCGGTGAGCAGTAGGTAGGTGTTTACATGTAGTTGCAAATGGCTTATAGCAGATTTTGGACTTTATCATGACGATTGACTTATTTGTTTAGGCTGGGTGGCACTCCGCGAGGGGAGCTCCGTCGGGCGCTCTGCGTCCGTGTGCGGCTACAGTGCTGTCCTGTTTCCCGTGTTTTTTTCTGTTTTCTTAGATTTTGTCTTTGTTTCCTTAATTGTTTATCTTTTTGAGTTGTTCTGTCTTTGGTTTACACAAGGACTGTTTAACTTTATTTTCTTGTTGGTACATTTATCTATCTTCGTTTGTTGGGTTTCATTTTCTTTATTGGATAAATCTATATAGTGCGGCTGGATTTATTTGTTTGTTTTTATTATTTTGACATTCATCCAGCATGTTTTGATTTTTCCTTACATTGTGCGTTTGTGTGAATCTTTACTGTTGTATTTTCATTATTATTGTTTCATTTTATTTTCTCTTTAGTAATTTGGTTTAAGATTTAATTGTTTCCTCCCCTTAAGGCGGAATTTAGTTGCTTTTCTTTGTTTTCATTTATCAACTTCATTACATTTGTATTTGTTTATCTAATCATTTACTTGTGTAAACTGATTTATTTTTTTGTTAAATTGCAGGGCAGTGGTCTGACTTTAAGGCCGGTGACAGAGCCAGAGCTCCCTGGGGTGGGAGGCTAATTTTATTGGACATTTTAGAATTTCTCAAAGTGTGTAGTGATCACTGTGTGCTGGTTTGTGCGTGTGGGTGCTCTCTTATTTTTACACAGAGGATTGTAGTGGTTTTCACTTGCCTGAAGTATAGCCTGGCCACTTTCCCTAACGCTGGCGAGCTCTGGCCCTGGGGCACCTTCATAAATTTACAAACTGTCATGTCAATGTCGACATATTGGTTTTAATCCTGTTTTTATTTGAGATTTGTAAATAAAGAAATCTATTTTTGTACCGTGCCAATGTCTCTGACTGCAATTTGGTGGAACGAACTTGTGCGTGCCTTTTATATGGGTGGTGCGTGTATTTAAATTCTTTGGGTGAAATTCCCAAGGTGGCGTAGTCGGGTAAATCATTAATATTGTCAGATTGGAGGTCTAGCTCCATCCGCCCACCTGCCACCCGTCACATCTTGGCATAGTCGGCAGGATACCCACCCTAATTTAGCGTCAGAGACATTGGTGTTTTTTTCTTTTCTTTCAGTTTCTTCAGTTTTTTTTTCAGCTTCTTTTTGGGAAACAGGACGGCAGCTTGTGGTCTTTTGTAGCCTCGTTTAGTGGTTCCCTCCTTCCTGGGTAAGTGTATTTTCCTCTCCTTATAATAATGGATGAAGAACTACAAGAATTGCGAGATTTGGTTGTTCAATTAAGAGCTGATAACGCGCGGCTGCAACAGGCTCAGGCGCCGGTTGGGTTGCCTGTCCCTGATGCTGCCCTCCCTAGCACCTCTGCGGTTCCGCCTGTTACGCCGCCGCCATCTGGCGTTACACCAGAGCGGTTTGTTTTTGTTCCACGAGATCGGCGGTGCCCAAAGTTTAATGGTAAATCGGGTTTGACTATTGATGAATGGGCTGAGGAGGCACAGGCATGCATGAGGTTGCGCTATATGTCAGTAGCTGATAAAGCTTTCTTTTTAATTGATCATTTAGAAGGAGAGGCCAGAGAGGGGATCAGATATCGTTCTGATTTAGAACGTGGGGACCCTAACCGAATTATTCAGGCATTGCGTGATGTCTATGGTTGCTCTCAGTCATATGTAGCCTTGCAAGAAGCCTTCTTCTCAAGGAAGCAACTCGAGGGTGAGACTCTTTTAGAGTTTTCTCTTGCGCTCATGGGCTTATTAGAAAGGGTTAAAAATAGAGCGCCACACGTTTTCCCCAATGCAGAAATTTTGTTGCGTGACCAATTTGTGGAGCATGTCAGAGATAGTGCCCTGAGACGCGAGTTGAAACAGATGGTTCGTCGCCAGCCTACTGCCACCTTATTAGAGGTCCGTAGTGAGGCAATTAGATGGGAACAAGAGGGGATGCCCGGGGGAGCAAGGGGACGTAGTCAGTCGGTCCCGTTAACTTATGGTATCCAATATGGGGTACGCAGTGAAACACCTTTGGGGGTAGTTAGATCGTCACAACAGTCCGAGTTGGGTGAACTAAGGGAAATGCTGCGGCAACAACAACAGCAGTTAAACCAGTTAACTCAAACATTTGCACGATTTCAAACGTCACATGCTCAGAGTAATTCCTCTCGATCAGGTCCAATTGTTTGTAGGCGGTGTCAACAGCCAGGTCATTTTGCCCGTGATTGTAGGGGGCAAAGGAGTTTCCCACGCCCTCCTCAGGCTGCATCTGGTTTTGTTACAGCTGAGAATAGACGACAGCGCTCGCCCCAACCGTCGGGAAACTAGCCCCCACCAGGCTGCGGAGTAACAGCCTGGGTGGGGAAGGTATTGACTCAAGTAAGATTCTTGCACACCACTCAGTTTCTAAATTGATTTCTCCTTGCCCACATGTGACCGCTCTCATAGGGGGTGTTGCAGTGCCCTGTTTGGTTGACACCGGCTCCATGGTGTCAACAATTACAGAGGGTTGTTTTCGGCAACATTTTGAGCCATGGGGCCTGGACCGCCTTCAAAGTTGTCAGTGGTTGCAGTTACGAGCAGCTAATGGGCTCACTATTCCATATGTGGGCTACTTCGAGTTAGATGTAAAACTTTGTGGCAAGTTAGTTACTGGGTGCGGCATCCTGGTGGTTCGGGACCCTCCAGATGGTATGAGTCTGGAAGTTCCTGGGGTACTGGGGATGAACATCCTCTCCCGGTGCTACCAGGAACTGTTTGGACAGCATGGTAATGCTCTGTTTAACCTACCTGTACTAACACAATTGCCTAGTGTGTCGAGCGCCTTACAGTACTGTCATCAAGTAAGTGCTAGGAAACCTTCTGATCATGTGGGGTGCGTACGGGTTCGTGGGCGTAGAGTGTGTCGCATCCCGGGTGGCACAATGAAGTTAGTGGCTGCAACTTGTTCGGCCCACTATTTTGGCCATGTCGTTTTGTTTGAGCCCCCAGAGTCTGGTCTACCTGCTGGACTTTTGGCATCACCAGCTTTGGTAAGCGTAAATCGGGGAACAGTCTATGTACCAATAGTAAATGTTGGTGCAGTGGAGGTAGTGCTTCGTCCTGCAACAATGATGGGTAATTTGAAAGAGGTCTATATAGTTAGTCTGCCAGCTGGGGTTAGTGAAGAAAAACCAGTGGCTGCTATGGTTCAATCTCATGGTGTGGTTGGGAGTCCTTTTTTCAATAGATTGAGTCGCTTGATCTGTCTGTTCTGTCTCCTCCTGAGCAGGGTCAGGTTCTGGCTCTTCTGCAGAAGTACCAAGCTGTGTTTTCGGATCATGAGAGTGATCTGGGTTGTACCAGTCTCATCTCCCATGACATACCGTTGTTGGATGATGCTCCAGTGCGCCAACGCTATCGGCGAATACCACCATCTGAGTATGAGGTAGTAAAAACCCATATTAATCAGTTGTTAGAGGCTGGAATAGTTAGGGAGAGTTGCAGTCCTTATGCGTCCCCGATAGTCTTGGTAAAGAAGAAGGACGGTGGCCTGCGCATGTGTGTTGACTACCGTCATTTAAATGCCAAGACTAGGAGGGATGCATTCCCTCTGCCTTGCATTGAGGAGTCCTTGGACTCCTTATCTGGTGCTCGCTGGTTCTCTACGTTGGATTTGGCCAGTGGGTATTTGCAAGTTCCAGTTTCTGAGCAGGATAAGCCGAAAACTGCGTTCTGTACACCGTTTGGATTGTTTGAATGGAAGCGTATGCCCTTTGGCCTTTGTAACGCTCCAAGTACGTTCCAAAGGTTGATGGAGCGGTTATTCGGGGACCAGCGGTGTCAGTCCCTGCTTTTGTATCTTGATGATGTTGTGGTGTTTTCTTCCTCCATAGACCAACATTTGGAGAGGCTGGAAATGGTACTAGGTCGTCTAGAGAAGGAAGGGCTCAAGGCCAAGCTGGAGAAATGTGCTTTCTTCCGGCGTGAAGTAAAGTACTTGGGTCACGTTATATCTGCTCAGGGAGTAGCAACTGATCCAGGTAAAATAGAGGCGGTCACGCATTGGCGCTGCCCGGGGACCGTGTCCGAGCTACGAACATTTCTTGGCTTTGCAAGCTATTATAGGCGTTTTGTGGAAGGGTTTGCTAAACTGGCTGCCCCCCTCCACAGATTAGTAGCAGAACCACCCGTCACACATGGAAAGTTCTTTGTGACCTGATTGTGGGCGGTGCAGTGTCCAAGAGCAAGGCAAGAGGGGGCAGAGAGCAGCAATGAGCATGAGTGAGCTAATGCAAAAAGCTCATTTTTAATGTTGCAGTAGTTTTTTAAGTGATCTGGTTTAATCCATGCCAGTGGCAATGGTCTTCCAATGAGCATGGAGTTGCCATAGAGGGCGGGCCCGCGCCCCATACCATTATGCTCAGAGTAAGTCATTAACATTCTGCTTGGTAATTTAATGTGGTAAAATATCTTCTTAGTTTGTTACTATCTTATATCAAATGTTACAAGACAAATACTGTTTTTGATACTAGCTTGTCATTTACACCAATGTATTGCAAATATCCTAGCTTTTGTTAAGTACCAGACATCATACATTTCAGACACATCCAGAAGTACACGGCAAATTCATTGGTGTTAAATTTCAAGTGTTGTGGTAATTCAGAGTAAAGTGTTAAAATTCTAGAGTTAGATAAAGGTACAATAACCCTCTCGGCGTTAGAAGCTGATTTGCCTCCTTGTCATACAGAGTAACATGTATCTACCTTTGTAGAAAACCCTTATATTTGAGAAACTAATTAGAGTGTCTGAAATCTCACCACACCCTCATTCACCTGGCCCTTAAATTAGTCAATTAGTTTAGTCCACTAGACAGAGGCAATGACCACAAATAAGTGAATTCAGACACCTGCTGTTGAACACCTGCTGTTAACAAGCACAATCACTGAAGGAATAAGAAATTGAAGGAAGAAATAAAACTACAGACACAGCCTCACACCAAACCAACTGAATTAAAACAGAGGATTAAACAACTCCATTAAATAATAGTATAAGCAGCTTCACTGATTACAGTTTGACTTCATTTCTGTAAGAATATTTGACAATGAACAGAGGTTTATAGTTTTTTTATTAAAAATATTTCATTTGACCTCACCATCATAGAGATCAGAGGCTGCTTATTTAAGCTCTTGAAGCTTTACTCTTATATCCTAATGTTTCTCTGACTGTTATAGCTGTGTTTCTAAAACTCATCAGCTATAGCAAGAAAGGTCAAGAGAAACTATACTGTTTATGCTTAATTGTTATAGATTTAATTTCAGGTGTTTATTAAGTTGATTCATAAAAATATGCAAATATAGTTGTATTAAAACAGCTTGGGACAATACTACTGGCAGTCTGCTGCTCTTCATAGAAAATTCAACAAACAATTAGGATGCAATTAATAATTAGAGTGTCATGCACTAAAAATTCAAGCTCCAGCTTGCTCATATGACACACAGGCATCAAGAATCAGGACATGAACCTCAACCGTGGTTGCTAAAAAAAAAAAAAAAAGCTGCATAGTTCATGCTACAATGCATGCTGGGTGCCAGCATAGTACAAAGCTCCCAGCATGCATTGCAGCATGAATAAATTATGCAGCTTTATGTTCTTACAATCTCTTTCTTTTCCTGTATTTTGTGTTGTTTTTGGCAGTTGATATTTCAGTAGAGTGTTTTTTTTTTACTTGATTTTTATTTTTTTGTTTGTCACCATTATTGAGATTCAAAGACTAATTGTTGATGTCTGTGTGTTTTTGAGTTCTGCAATAGTTCAAACATTATCATTGTAAATATGGTTTTTATTTTATTTTATTGGAGCTTCAGTGGTTTCATTTATGTATATTATTTATTTCTCACACATAACTAATATGATACTGAATTAAAAAACAAGCAGGAAACGAAGGCTATGTTATCATAAATAATCTCTTCAGACTGACACTTTAATTTTCTTTCAGCTTTCCATACTATATGTATAAATAGTGTAATTCACACTAACTATAGCAGCCAAAATAAAAGACATTTATAGTAAGAAGTTGAAGAGCCTGACTAAAGCAGACTCTGTCCTCCATCATGGTGACTTCAAATGAACAACGGAAATTTCATTAAGAGCTTTTGTTCACATGACAGAAATAAAGTCAAAGGTCAGTAATAGGTGAAGCTCCTTGATAACTTGTTTAATGTGATGAGTTGTTTTAAAGATGTTGAAAAATAAAAATTTTTATTGTGTAATTTGTTTTATTTTTATTGATTATTATTTTATTTAGTTTTTTCTGAGTTGATTTCATCTTTGGTTTTGGCTTGTGTTTTTCTGTCCTTCAGTGATTCTGCTTGTTAACAGTTGTTCAACAATAATTCTCAATCCTCCTTTAATTAGACACTTAATTGTCTCATTAACTTCATCACTGTCTGAGTGTTCAGCCCTCTGTAGTGAGGACACTAGTTAGGATTTTGCTCTGGAATTTAAGGCTTACGTGTGTTCAAATGAAAAATACAGACTATGGGATTTGTTTTTAACAGAAATATTCTGGAAACTGAATTTACGAATGTAAAATGTTGAAAACAGCAGATTACTGGCAACCACTGCTGCCAGTATTTTGACATACATTTAACAGATATTTTACACAATAAGAGTTTGCTAATTAACACTCTGGGTGTTAAAAATTTTAACACTTTCAAAAGTGTTATTTTAACACTTATAGTGGTTCCCATATGTAACATATTGTAACCTGCATTCTGGAGATAAACATTCCATTTAACATTCCAGAAAACAACCTGGGTGAATCGCCAGGACAATAAAATCACTTGGTGACGAAAAATCTGGCTTAGTAATCCCTGGTGACATGTTAAGAAGTCTGGGAGACTTCACAGAACCACTCTCTGCCTACTTCAAAAGAACGTGACAGATAAGATAAGAAAAGGAAAAAACCTCTAGCCCACATTCTGCTCACAAACAAGACATTCCTCAAAATTAAACAAAGACATTTATAACCCAAATCTCTTGTTTAATTTCATTTAACTTTTGTAATGTGTACAATACCTGATATAGACTATACACATTCACGCTTGCAGGCCTTTTTAAAAGCATCAATGATGTAAGGATATGGGAACTATGTGATGTACTTGTAGAGTGTTTGGTGTCAATAGAATGCCCTGGACATTTTATAACACATGATGCATAGATCGAGACCATAACTCGCATTGCTTTATTCTTTAAAGCCCTGTATTAAATGCCTGTCCGCATGCTTTAGGCGGGCGCTCAAATTTGCATACGAGCAGCCCAGAGACAAAGGAAGGTTCGCGCGCAAACTTTCCCCTGAAATCATTGGTCAGAATGCTGTACGGGTTGTCACGTGACCCGCAGGTATAAGCACACTTCCCCCAAAACATCTGGGCAGAAAGAGAACGTCCCAAAAAGGAACATCATTGACGGTGGTCCCTTTAAGGGCCACACGGCTCTTCACAGCCGCATGGACTTTCCCGCCACGTTTTCTTTATTTTCCGGCACAGTAAATTCAGTTTAAAGTTTGCGATCGTGTTCGTCCGAACTGCACTACAAACTTCACGCATCAAAGGACATCAAGAGTAGTTTTCATCACGACGGAAGAGAGACGCATAAGAGAGACCTCCAGACATGGAAGACCAGGTGATTTTAGTCATGCGATTAAGCTGTGCCCCCTTTTATCAAAAAGGTGTGTTTTATAACCTTGGTGGTCCGTAATGGTGCGTGTGGAACTGAAAGTTTTGTCACTCTTTTATCTGAAATCTATACTTCCTAGCTTTACTATTTCTCTTTGCTGTTACACGTTCTATAGACCCGATATCTCCACGTGGTTTACCTTTGTTTTGTGTTTAATGTATGTTTGTGCGTTTGTTTGTTCGTTACGTCTGACTAGTCAATAAATTCCATTATAATCAAATGAATTGTATTGTTTGCCTCACGGGAAAATGTCACTGAAATACAGATTCCCCTGCCTAGCTATTATAAGTTGTTTAAAACTTTTGAATGATTAATCTACTTCACAAGAAGTAGCAATTAAATTCCCTTTTTCTAAATGAATAGATTACAGCGTCCGCTCGGAAGAGCGGCGGCTCTGCTTGTGTTCGTTTGGTCAAATTAACAATAAGTTGATCCGGAATATTATTGATTAATAATAATTCGTTATTGTTGATAATCAATATTCATAATCTGGGAATCCGCTCGGTCGCGCGAGCATGATCATTTACAATCATATGTTTGTTTGACCAAACTGACTGAAGCTTAAGCCGGAATATTAATAATTAAGAATAAAACGTTATTGTTTATTATTAATATTCATAAAATGAGCTAATTTCATGCTACATATATTGGTGGAGAATGCGGGCAGTTTTCCAAACATTTTCTGTGAAACAAACTTTCCAATTCATTGTGATTTATTAAGCGCTATAGGAAAAAAAAGGACCGCGAGAAGCATTTCCTTTTCTTCAAAGCTGGGAGGACGGAAAGCCTGCTCCAGCTATTCTGTTCACTAAACACAGCAGAGAGCTGCCCGTGTAGAGTGTAACAATTTAAACTGCAGTTCATATATATTTTGAATCGATTTTGCTGAGACGCACGTTCCGCAAATCATTTAAATATATTAGTGTGCCTGTCGGAGGAAAAGACACCTCTCTCAGCGCTTGTAAGACAGTTTGGAAACCCCAAACCTGTCCGTTTAAAAGGCCTTTATAGCTAGAAAACCTCTAGACTATTTCTCCCGTGGTTTCAAACTGTTAGATTAGCTGCCTAACGTTTAACCTCTTTGCTTCGCCGCCGTGCGAAATTAATTTCAGAACTGCTGGACTGGTTCTAAATTAATGTATTTCGGGAGCTGCAAGCTTGCCTGTTAACCGCTTTCTGACGAAAGGAATTCTCAGAACCATAAGCGTGTTTTTAAATGGTACCAAAATCTGATATGGATGTGAATTCCCATATTTCAGTTATGTTCGTCCGGACCAAATCTGTGTACAAACGTGCACCGCCTCGAGAGACGTCTCGTATTTTATGTTTGTTTGTCTAATTGTAATGGTCGAATATTATTATCAATGTTACGGCAACATGATATATAATGACCGCTTGTGCGAATCTTAGTGGTTCGCGCTTTGCCTTCGTGAAGTCAGCCGCATACCAAGTTATGAATGAGAACTCCTCCCATTCATAAATCGGCTCTTCGAGCGCTCATTGACTCCTCGTCCACGTAACTCGTGCGCGCGCACGCATGCGTGAATGACGTAGTCACCACCCCAAAGCATAAGATCCGCCTTTCAGGAGGCAGAGTTGGTGACGCGGTTTACTTCACAGGGCAAAACCACTCGCTAGCTTCTAACGACTAGCCTTAAAGTAAACTAACCCTTCGCGTCTTAATATTACCAAACTGTTAGCACAAGGCTAACCGGATGCGAAGCGTAACTCGTAACAACTTGCTAGCGGCTAACGCCAGCTAACGTTAATGCTTAAGCAAACCAACCCTTCACATTTTGTAACTAACAAACTTTAGCACAAGGCTAACCGAATGTGAAGTGCAACTCGGAAACATCTCCCCCTGTCTCCTTCTGCTCTCCTCACATCAGTTCCGCCCACCATTGTGTCTCAAGTGGTCTGAAATGGTCAAACAGTTTGGAGTTAATTTGTTTTAATTTCGATTAAGCATTTTATTTTCCCTGTTATCATTTTATCCAAACAATAGTTTAGTTACCTGAGTATAGATTATTGGTCTGTTTTTATTTCTTTTGGTATTATGAATTATTTTGTTACTTTCAATTTTTTAATTAATTTTCTGCCTTCTGTCTTTTTCATTTTAATACCGTGGTCCAGTTTATTTTGTTATTACTTGATTTTTAATCAAGTTCCCAATAATCTATTCTACACTTAGGTCATGTTTAATTTTAATTTTGTTGGTTTTGCTATTTGGGGAATAGCCTTTAATATCTCTATTATTATCATTAATAGGCATAATTTTTCTTCCCTTTTGATATCATTCCATCTTTTCCTCATGCCTTATTTATTCCCTCACCTCTTAGGTTATAGGGAAAGTATAACTATATTAGGGCAAGTATTAGTCTGAAGCTAAATTCAGAGCTATCAATCTATAGATCCCACATCTGATCAAAACATGTTGGGCTAACCCATTAATGTTTGTAGATGCCCCTGAATTCTAAGGCACTCTTTCTACTTTTTCTAAGCCGTCCTGTACTGCTTTTACCTATAGGGGATTATTATGATTATTCTTTTAGATTCTTTGATGCCGATTTAATTTTCCTTTAGCCTCCCTCCATCACAGGGTGATAACCTTCTCTATCTATCAGATACTACAGCATACTAAGATTCCTACTCCAACTGGCTCGCCCAGAATAGTAGATCCATAGTACTGCCCGTATCCGGACCCGAGTCCTCTGTGCTTGTGTGGTTAAGCGTACAGGTTATTCAGGTTGCAGATCAAAAGATTGGGTTCATCGGTCTGACATAACTGACCCCTGCTGAAGGATGCGTTAGATACCTTGGCGTTTTGTCTCTCCGGCTTGTGTGGATCACAGTGGCATCAGCAATCGTACTCCAAGAAGCACCATCCGTGTCAACTGGCATACGATCAATCTTGGTTAATTACCCTGTCATGATTCCACACACGTGCCCGCCTGAGTGAGATTGGCCACCTCATTCTACAGGCCTAGAGCGGCACCGGAATCATCAGGCAAAACCCAATTTTGAATCATGCCAGGAGGTCAGTGACTTTCTTGAGTGCTACGTATTGTGCTAAAAGCCTACGATGTGTGAGTTCACAACCGAGTTACATTATAGGCAAGTGATCTGATAGCGACTGCAGTAGGAGTTGGGGAAAGTCTAGTCAGATAGCACGCTCTTGCGACCTTCATCTGATTGCCTTTCACTCATCCACCAAGTGTAAATAGCATGTAAAACCTAGTCTAAACCTAGCCCACTACAGGACTATAAAACGAACATTTTAGACATGCCCATAGGTTTGCTATTCTCTCTCTCTCTCTCTCTCTCTCTCTCCCTCGTTTCCCATCCTTGTCTGTCTTTCAGTTTTATTTTTATTCATATTTACTGATATCCATATTAGTATTTTCTTTCATTTTACTTTCCCTGTACACTCGTTCATCCGAGCGAGGTGCCTTTTTGCCTAACTTAACGTTAGTATTCTTCATTTTTGTTTTTGGGTTACTGTTATTTTTATTTACTTAATTATTTTTATTTACTTTGACCTGCTCAGAGACCACGCCATGGAGAACCACCAGGGTCATTTAAATAATTGATTGATAATTTGCACAGTCTGGCACATGACTAAAAGCCTTGAGGCCAGTACGTAGATATCAACTGTTATTTAGCCACCCAAATTCGACATCCGAATTGTCCGGCCCCCAGAGGATCCTTAGAAGGACCAACGTCTAGCCGGCACATACCCCCTAGCTGACAACCCTGTCAGACTGATAATATATCACAATGCTAACATCCACTCGATTTGGCCATGTGGGTCTCTCTCTCTCTCCCTTGTGATCTCTGTCTCACCCAACAGACCAGCATGTCAAGTGCGCCCAGCCCGCTGCTCACTGGGACCAACTGGAGGCCTGGTTAAGTGCTTAACCCACAACCTCCTGCCCAACGACGCCATGGAGCTGCAGCGGCCAAGCAGAGAACAGCTGGACGTCTGCATTAATCCGCTGAGGGCGAACGACCTAGCCCGGAGCCATGACAGCCAAGCCCAGACTCAACTCTCCAGGGCCCTGACACACCTCACCCTTGCACCGGCCAGACCCATAGGAAAGGGTCTCAACCAGCTGGAGCATCGAGCCCAGGACGCCTGCAAGACGACGAGGGAAAAGGACGCCGAACTTCTGGAGCAAATGGACGGACTACACGCGCCCCGATGGAGCTACAAGCGGACAACGCACACAAGGAGCGACGAGAGGAGAAAGCCAAAGATGAACTGAGTGTAAAGCTACAAGCTGAAACACTATTAGAAAAAAGAGCAGAACTAAAGACAGTGAAGCGCGGGTCAAAGCCTCTAAAGTCAACGGCTGAGGGCCCGAGCAAAATTCCAACACGGAACCCAACAAAGAGACTTTTAAGCATGAACCTACCAGAGTTCTCCCAGAACTGTCACATTCCTACAACCCATGTGACTACCTGAAAGGGGAAGTGCCACAGTCAGCCCAAAAGCCAAGACTGGCTAGACCAGCAGAGGGGGGTGAATCCAACTCATACTGCCCCGCCAGCCAGCATTCCAGCAACGCCCTTCAGCAACACAGGGCCAGGACTCCCTCCAAAGGGGTCCCCCATGACAGACATCATCTGTCAGCCAAAGACTTGAACCAGCTGGCCAGGGACATGCCAACTTTCACCCCAAACCCTGCTGGAGGCGACGACACGCACTCCTAATTTTAAGACATTGACTTTTACACTTTTACACAGAGGCCAAGTGCCACTCTCTGTGACAAACTGTATCTGCTAAGAATTACTTCGAGCCGTGAGGCAAGAAGTTTCCTGAATCAACAGCGCCGTGCCATCAAAGCAGATTACGAGCCGATGCAAGAGCTCTTACTAGAGTGTTTTACCTGACCCCGTGTCAGAGTAAGGACTGATTGTCGCCATGGGTCTCAGAACAGCCAAGAGACCTCACAAGCATACTGCAGTCGACTACACCAACCCTACTTCGAGACAGGAAATGAGCCACGGACGGAGGAGTTCACCTTCCAGATCCTCTCTCTCTCAAAAGCCTGCTTTCTGTGGTGAGTCCGCACACGGGCAATGCCCTGCCCCCACGCCCTGACCACCCAACAGCGGCAGAGTTTAGCTCATAAAATCTGTTCAAAACAAAGACTGCTTTGAAAGCCTATCAAACACCTACGAGCTACCCTGTCTCAGAATCTCATCCGGAGCTGACTTTAAAAGGCACGTTACTGTTTCCCAGCCGCAAGACTTTCAACAGTGAGTTAAAGCCTTTCTCCGCCAGCAGAGGACAGCACCGCCAGGAAGGCGCATGTCCCAACACCAGACAGGATGCTCAGAGACACACTGGGACAAGCCACTCACCACAAGCAGCCCAAAAGGAGCCTAACAGCAACCAAGGAATGACCAGCCTGCAGTAGCTAGGAGCTCAAGCAACCAGCATCCAGCTAGTTACACGCCAGAGAAAGCCAAAGGTGAAAACCTGACACCAAACAACGGCACCGTGGCGTCATGAGCAGCAGAACTACTAAAAAGCTTGAAGGGGCCCTACAGGAAGTCAAGCCAGACTCCTTATGACTAGAGGGGGGTCCAAAACCATTTACCCCCCTGAACACCTGCTTTCTGCTCCATCCCCGCAGAGTACTGCGAGTCCAACACAAGCTAAAGACTGTGCATCTAACTGCAGCATCACGCTTCCCCCAAGAAGCAGCCAGTGCCACCATGCTTGCAACCTCAGGTACCAGGAAACACTGGTCTGGTTGTTTGTTTACCTCCTGAGCCACAGCTCACCAACCAGCCACACCTGCGTACAAACAACTGCTCAGGCCCCTGCACTTCAACTCTTGGGGAACCTGAACAAAATGGCGTGGCAACAACGCGCTACTTGGCTGTAACCGTGGAGATGAAACAAAGATGAAAAACGCGCGTCAGCACGGGAGCAGACCTCACAATAATGTCATCTTTCCTGTTTGAGTAACTCAAAGCAAGAGCTCAGAGACTAAAACGAACACTTAATTGCCAACCAGGCAGGCTGATTGTGCAAATCATACAGCCCAACTGAGGTTCAACTCACATACATCGCTCCCATTCAAGTAACTACTGTCCCATGACTGCAGTGCACCCCGTGTACCCGTCGCCAATGGGCACATACCTGCTGCTGAATGGTAAAAATCCGCTGGATATGTTTGAACCTCTTTCGAACTTTGAACCCCTTTAAAATCTGGGCCCAAGTGCGAGAACTTGCTCACAGCCGTCAGGTCAACCCCAACAGACTGTCAGGTCACCGAGGTCGCGGGAAACTGCTGGAACCCGCGAGAACCCAAACTCAACAACATAGAGGGGGTCAAGGTCGCTACTCTGCAGCCTTCAAACCAGCTAGCAACCCCAACGCTTGCTGCCCCAGGCCTCAAAGGGCTTAATGTTGAATAACCGGACTGTGAATGACATTGTACTTGCACTGTGAGCAGACAACCCAGCAGCCATCAGCCTCGCACGGTGCGACACTCCGCCTGAACACACCCCCAGACCTGTGTTCAACTCACAAGCATACACATTACTGTCCAAATGCTGAACTCTCACACATGACAACTGCCCACAGCATTTGCACATTGAACTTGAATCGGATGGTTGACCCTTCCTGTCCTAACTCTCACGGCCCCGCCGCACGATGGTCACATCAGAGCTAATAGCCTGATACATCTTCAGGCATATATATAGACACCTTTAACGACCGGTGATAGGCACCCACACTTCTCACAGCCAACCACGATGGCTGTCACCCTCAAGAAGCCCCACTCAGGCCAGACCATGCCAGAGGCCTGCTCTGTCATCATCAAACAAGACTCTGTGGTGCCAGCCTATACAAACAGGGGCTCTATATTGCTCTCCATATGAAAGGCCGAACTCTAAACCACACATTGGGTTTTTCTTCCAACCAACAACAGAAGGGGCATAAAACTGGGCCTCAACCTGGAAGCCATACCCTAAATTGAACTGTCCTCATGAACAGTATATGTCTTGTGTAATAGCTGCATGGCAACTGACATAAAAATCCCCAAAGACTACCTACTGGGACGATTGGTCAGCTACGAGTTCCATGACTTTGAACTCTTGGGCCAATTAGTGGCCTCACCCTACATGCAACGACACCAGAGGAGAGCTTAGAAAACACAGACTATACTGTTCCATTCCAGCTCGCCACACTCACGTCTGTCTTACCAGTAAACAAAGAACCGGTAGGCAGAAGTGAGCTCACAGAGGACTAACTCCTTGCCGTGTGCCCAGCCACTCGTCACCCCATCACTAACATGGATGAAGACAGGGCACTTTCCTCAACAGAACAGACATGCTGAGGCCACGCAGGATGAGGCCAACCGACAAACGTCAGCACATCCTGTATAACTACCACGGTGCCCTCACTAAAGACTCTTTAGACTGCAAGTCCCACTGACCTTCACATGGAAATATCCAACTCCATGCTGGAAAAAGGACATCGGGCTATGCATCAAAACCTGCTCGGCACCCATCTGGGCCATCCTCAAGCCCAGGGTCAAAGGGTGCCTGACCATAGAAAGCTAAATCAGCAAATGCCATTGTCACAAGGGCCAATGACACCACTGGAACAGGAAGTGCCCAGAATTCAAGGACCAACCATCTCCTCAACGCTTGATGTGGTCCCCGCCTTCTGGACGATACCTGTACATCCAAATGACCAGCATAAGCTAGCTTTCACCTTGAACAACAGACACTAAACGATCATGAGTTGCCCCGTCGGCTAGGCCAACTCACCAGCCGAAAGCAACACCCTCCTGAACAAAGCATATGCCGATGCTTATGTTAGAGGCAACCTCATCTACGTTGATGACATCCTTAATGAATATACCACCGTGTCTGGCCACTCAAAGGAGATAGTCCATGGCCTACAACAGTTGACTGGCTAGCGCAAAGACTACCGCCTAGCAAGGTCTCCGAACTGAGCGGCTCCCTAAGTGGGTGCAACTACTCCAGACACGTCATTAAGAACTGTTCAAAGACTTCTCGACCCGTGACCACCCTGTCAAAAAGGGCTGTCTTTCTGTTTGACGGAAGGTCAACAGCTGGCCACGATTGAAGTGAGACAACGTCTGGGCATATGCAAGTAAGACACTCCTTGCGCCAGAAGGCAAATACTAAGACTGTGTAAAAACATCGCTCTGCACGGTGGGTGCCATTTCAACAGCTATTCTCCGACTTCTTTGGAGCACAGAAGCCATCATAGACACCTGCCACCAACCTGTCATGTTACTGAACAGTCAGCACATCCGGGATGGCATAAAGACTAACGCCAGTACGGCCATGCGGCCGATAGCCCCCTAGGGCCACTGTATTGACACTTGTTACACCTTAAGCCACAAATCCACGCTGGGTAACAGCATAGCTGTTTACCAAGACTGTACAACTGACACAATTGGCAACGCTGTAGAGAAGGAACCCCAGCCACCTCTGCCAACCTGTCATTCTAGTACTCCCAAGTACTGGGATGAGAATGCGTGCCAAGGTATGCCCACAACCTGTGTCGATGGATGCTCCCACAACCACCGCAGTATGCAGAAATGGCAGCCACCATTGTAACCCTTCAAAGCACAGCAGCCCATGACATCAGAGTGCACTTAGCTGCAGACTCCAACTTGCTAGACTCTGTTTCACGTTCCACCTCCCAGGGGGGAAACAAAAGGCTTCAGAACTGCCCACCACAAGCCCGTGAAACGTCAACACTTTTTCTACAGAAGAAGATAAGAACAGTTCAAACTTTCAGGCACTGACAAGGACCTGAATGACTGGACCGATGCCCTTACCAAGAAGGTGCATCACACGGTGGACCATGGTCACCACCCAACCAAAACCCAGAGATCTGGCAGCTGTAACTGGCAGCCAACAAACCTGCCTAGCCTAGCTGCCACATCAAATCTCACCAGCCCGACAAATGTCGCAAACGACATTGCGACCACGTAGGCATCTGACTCTCACGTCAGACCAGTTTTATTTTTTTACTTTTACTTTGTCTCTTGTTTTGTTGGTTTTCCACCACTCACCCCACCTACCACCCGATCCTTCTGTCTGACCTCAGCCTCAACACAGATGTCACTCAACACCTCCTACATCTTAAAAAAAAAACAGGTGCGTGTGAATCCTTTTTGGGTTGTCCCTGAAGACCCCACGACACCACAGTTCGTGCTGCCTCAGAGCCAGAGGGGGGTAATGCTAATGTACTGACCCTGCACACAGCAAAACATGCCCAGGGCGCTGATTCACCGAGCACCACAGCAACAGAGAAACCATCCTCTCATGATCAGACACCCAGATGGATCGGGCGGGACACTTCCATGGGCTCACAAGGAGCAACATTTTTTTTTTTTTTGTGTTTTCCTCTCCTTCGCTTTCTCTTCCCCTTGAACTCATATGCCAGTACACCAAATGGGTAGAGTGTCTCTCAGCACCGACGACACAGCCCAGACCATGGCATATCTTCTGATGATGTAAACAACTTGGAGAGAGGCACCCACCCTGCACTACCAACATCACACAGGAAGGGCAAAGACTCCTGGTTGTATACGCTCAGCTGCATAGCAGCCAACCCTCAAACCTACGTATCACAACCAGAGTAACAAACACTGGCCCGCAAGCCAGGAAAGGGGGTAGAGACCCTGCAACCGGTGTCACAGTGGAATGCCCAGCCAAGCACAGTCATCACAGACACCACCTACTCTCTCCCCTGTTCCCTCTCTCTCTCTCTCTCTCTTCCTTTCCTACACAGGATACAGCCACGATCCTGTACCTCAGTCTCACCAGAAGACCACTGCAACCTCACAACTATACTCCTCTATCACTCATCTCTGAAAAACTGCGGAACAGCTATCACTCTGTGCCTCCCGACAACAGGGAAGCACACATTAACAAGGGCCTCGCCATTCAATAAGATGCAAGCACCAGTGAACAAGTGCACCGCCGTACTTCCACGAGCCTTTCAGCGGAAAGCTGGGAAAGGAAAGGAACGCCAAGGAGCTGCACCCACGTTGATCGAAATGAAACTCCGTCCAGCTGACTCAGGAACGGACATCGAGGGGCCCTCACTTCCTGCCCAACCAACAAGTTAAAGTTAGATCCCAACCAACCGTGTTTTCTCCGAACCACGTTGTCTGGGAAGAGGGGGACTGTAACATATTGTAACCTGCATTCTGGAGATAAACATTCCATTTAACATTCCAGAAAACAACCTGGGTGAATCGCCAGGACAATAAAATCACTTGGTGACGAAAAATCTGGCTTGGTAATCCCTGGTGACATGTTAACAAGTCTGGGAGACTTCACAGAACCACTCTCTGCCTACTTCAAAAGAACGTGACAGATAAGATAAGAAAAGGAAAAAACCTCTAGCCCACATTCTGCTCACAGACAAGACATTCCTCAAAATTAAACAAAGACATTTATAACCCAAATCTCTTGTTTAATTTCATTTAACTTTTGTAATGTGTACAATACCTGATATAGACTATACACATTCACGCTTGCAGGCCTTTTTAAAAGCATCAATGATGTAAGGATATGGGAACTATGTGATGTACTTGTAGAGTGTTTGGTGTCAATAGAATGCCCTGGACATTTTATAACACATGATGCATAGATCGAGACCATAACTCGCATTGCTTTATTCTTTAAAGCCCTGTATTAAATGCCTGTCCGCATGCTTTAGGCGGGCGCTCAAATTTGCATACGAGCAGCCCAGAGACAAAGGAAGGTTCGCGCGCAAACTTTCCCCTGAAATCATTGGTCAGAATGCTGTACGGGTTGTCACGTGACCCGCAGGTATAAGCACACTTCCCCCAAAACATCTGGGCAGAAAGAGAACGTCCCAAAAAGGAACATCATTGACGGTGGTCCCTTTAAGGGCCACACGGCTCTTCACAGCCGCATGGACTTTCCCGCCACGTTTTCTTTATTTTCTGGCACAGTAAATTCAGTTTAAAGTTTGCGATCGTGTTCGTCCGAACTGCACTACAAACTTCACGCATCAAAGGACATCAAGAGTAGTTTTCATCACGACGGAAGAGAGACGCATAAGAGAGACCTCCAGACATGGAAGACCAGGTGATTTTAGTCATGCGATTAAGCTGTGCCCCCTTTTATCAAAAAGGTGTGTTTTATAACCTTGGTGGTCCGTAATGGTGCGTGTGGAACTGAAAGTCTTGTCACTCTTTTATCTGAAATCTATACTTCCTAGCTTTACTATTTCTCTTTGCTGTTACACGTTCTTTAGACCCGATATCTCCACGTGGTTTACCTTTGTTTTGTGTTTAATGTATGTTTGTGCGTTTGTTTGTTCGTTACGTCTGACTAGTCAATAAATTCCATTATAATCAAATGAATTGTATTGTTTGCCTCACGAGAAAATGTCACTGAAATACAGATTCCCCTGCCTAGCTATTATAAGTTGTTTAAAACTTTTGAATGATTAATCTACTTCACAAGAAGTAGCAATTAAATTCCCTTTTTCTAAATGAATAGATTACAGCGTCCGCTCGGAAGAGCGGCGGCTCTGCTTGTGTTCGTTTGGTCAAATTAACAATAAGTTGATCCGGAATATTATTGATTAATAATAATTCGTTATTGTTGATAATCAATATTCATAATCTGGGAATCCGCTCGGTCACGCGAGCATGATCATTTACAATCATATGTTTGTTTGACCAAACTGACTGAAGCTTAAGCCGGAATATTAATAATTAAGAATAAAACGTTATTGTTTATTATTAATATTCATAAAATGAGCTAATTTCATGCTACACATATAAACACTGAGGAAGTGTTAATTTTAACTCTGAGGTAGTTAAATCTACCAAATCTAAAATTTGCTGTGTGAGATCGATAAAAAATACAGACTGTTGAATGTGCTTTTAACAGAAATATTCTGTAAACTGAATTTATGAATGTTAAAAACAGCAGATTACTGGCAACCACAGCTGCTGGTATTTTTCCGTAAAATCTAAAAAAAAAAAAAAAAAAACAAAAAAAAAACAGCTAAACAGTTTTTGTGTCACCATTGTGGAGGATAAAAGTGTCTCTGTTCAAGTCCAAGATGAACTGAGAGTATTTGAGGTTATGCTGTATCTTCTTTTCTTTAAAGGTAACTGTGTAGTTACTAATGCCGTCAAAATCTGTTTGCTAGTAGCAATCACACATGAACACATTATTGCATCTAAAGACTTCACATTTTTTTCTACTAAGCTATGATTTTGTAAACTGAACATTAGTTCATGAAATATGGTTATTTTTTGTAAATTTATACATTTATATAAATCTTCCATGTTTTTCACAGAAAGATTCTGGCAACCACAGCTGCTGGTATTTTTTCGGAAATTGAACAGATATTTTACACAATAAGAGTTTGCTAATTAACACTCTCTTGGTGTTGACAATGTTAACACTTTCAAAAGTGTTATTTTTAACACTTATAGTGGTTCCCATATAAACTCTGAGGGAGTGTTAATTCTAACTCTAAGGTAGTTAAATCTACTATCTAAAATTTGCTGTGTATTCATCTGCTATAAGGGTTAAAAACCATTGATTAGTTTTTTTGCAATAAACACATGTATTATTAAAAGAAAGCCACTGCTCCAGAGAGACAAATTTAATGATCTCCTTAAATCTCTGGATTTTTTTTTAAGCACACAATTCTTAAATTCACAAATAATTTTTATGTAAATTCACAAATTGTCTTTTGAATTTATGACTTAGATTTTGCAAATGAATAGTGCTGTGCATGGATTAATGATATTTTATTTTAATTTTTTTTTCGAGACTGAGAATCTTACATTTGAGAATCTTACATTTACATTTATTTGGGAATGGGAAGACATTCCTTCAGCATGAAACAGTAAATGAAAAGATTTTGGAAAGTGATTTATAGCCTGCACTCTCTGCCAGATTGGAGGCTCCTGGAGAGGATGTGGACCTTCAGCAGTAGGTGGAGGTAAGAGGCTGCAGTGCCAGTGATTTGAACTTGAACTCCAGCCTTGAAATGACAAGAGTTTGATCTAAAATTTGTGCAGCATGATCTGTTAAGAAGAGTCTGATTTTTCTGATGGTGAAATGTGCAGATCTGCATGATGCAGCTGTGTTAGTAATGTCCTCTTTGAAGGACTACTGACCATTCAGAATCAGATTTCAAGATCTTCCCATACTACATGGGGTAATGGTGGATGATCCCAGCTGGATTGAGAAATTGTGTTGAATGTGTGGAGCTGCAGGGAAGTAATACATGTCCACATCTGATGTAAGCAGATGAGTAAGCAGCTGGTGATGTTTTTTTCAAGCTGATATCCTTCAGTGTTGAGTTATTATGGGTTTCACACATCAGTTTCTGCTTCTAACTTGAATACGTTTCAGCCATAATTATCTGTTAACATTTCATTAAAAATGCATTAATACAGATGAACAAAAGTCCTATTGATTTTAATTAGGAAAGTATATAAGGAAACAATATTCGATGTCACGCATTAGAACATGCAGTATATCTGAAAAATGAAAAAAAAACATAACTACCACATACTAGAACATGACAGAATGCTTTTAGTAGCATTTCTTTGTTGGTTAGATATTCAGTAATGTCGTTATTGTTCTGGTGTACCCTGTTTTTTCTTCAATGTATGACTGTATATATGTATTTTTTTCTTATTTAATTTGTCTTTATTATTGTAATGCAATCCATGTTTGTTCATTATGTACTACTCTATTTCAGTGTATATTTACTTGAAATAAAAGTTTATCAACTCAAGTGTCTATGCCTTTCCTGTAAAAAAAAAAAAAAAGTTATAAATTGAGCTAGGTGCAAAACATGTTGGTGTGAAACAAATCATAGAAACATTGTCAAAACTGATTAAAACCTGTATTTATGCCAAATGTATAGATAAATATTTAGAAAATTAGAATGCTGCAAAGTGTGTCAAGGATTGGTTACTTGTCTAAAGCATAAAGGTATAAACTGTAGATCATTTATTAGCGTTGGTTAACGTTTAAGACAACCCAATAACACACAGTTCTCATGTATAACGGTTTTGTAGTCAGTTTAGAAAGACAACCTAAAGTTTTTTGCCCAATTTAGTTTTAAAGATGCACTGATGTATAATTTCATAATTTCTCTTTCATTTGAAAAAGAGAATGAACAAAAGGTATACATTATATTGTTTGTTGTCTCTAACCAAAAAATTTACAACTCAAACTTTCATGACAGTTCAAAAGAAAACATTTTTAATACACAGTACATTAGATACTGTTGCAAAAAGATGTTAATGCAGGTTTAGTGGCAAATATTCATTTAGTTTTGTAGACAGATCACACTATTGACGGATCACAGTATTATGTTTTTCTCTTCTTTTCATTCTTTTATAACTTGTTTTAACACATTTGATCTGTTTTTATCATTTTTAATATTTTTTTATTATTTGTTTTTATTTTTCTTAAACATGTCTCTTTTGTTCCTGTTTATGTAAAGCACATTGAATTGACACTATGTATAAAATGTGTTATAGAAATAAACTTGCCTTGTCTTGCCTTGCCTTGCCTTTGTAGATTCATAGTTCTTGTGAAAAAAATATTGTGAAGAATTAGACAACAAAAGATAATTGGCAGTAGAAATGGTTATTGTGACTTTTACTGTATGCATCGTAACAGATGCTATGAGAGTTGTGTTAAATTAGACTTTTAACACATATGCAAAAAAAAGTTAGCAAAGACATTTTGTTTTTAAAACTACAGCACTGGTTACTTGAATTAGGTGAAATATTTTGGTGAGATATCCGTGGTCGTAAAAACATAATTAAATGTTTCAAAACATTCTGTATCAGAAGGTAGATAAAATAAACTTATTCATGCAATAAAGTTTACTGCAAAGTATTCTTAAAATAAAAAAGTGTTTACTCTTTGATATTATTGTGCTTTGTTGACAGTATTGAGTAAAGCATTCAACTATGGCACAAATAACTGGGGCTAAGTGTTGTTATTAATGTTACTTGGTACACTTTAGGTTAAAAATATATATATATATTCCCAAATCATGAGTTGAGCCCAGGCCGTCTGGATGAAACCCAGAAATTGTAACCAATGTACTTCAAAACATTACTTTTTTTCTTTCCCCCCAAATGAAGCATCGTTGTTCCTAAAAAAAACCAGAAGAATGGAAACAACGTTAGGTGACTTTTGAAAACTGACAGTTTTAAAAACATGTATGCTTTGTAACATACAACACAGTTGCACAAAATTACAGATTTTTAGCATAAAAAAGTTTACATATTCTGTTGACAAACTGCTACACAGTACATAACCAAAAGCTTGAATTAGGTCAATGCTATTGGTTTGTAAAAATAAAGCTCCACTCATACAGTAAGTTTAATGAATAGTGTTTTAAACTTCACTTTTCCATGTGAAATGCACAGATAAAGGTTTTATATTCAGAGTGGAAAACATTCAGGTAGATTTTAGATTGATAATTTAAAAATGTGTTTGCCAATAAAAAAACATTGTTTAAAGAAACATAAACACTCCCAACAAATTGTGTGTAGTGACAATAATCTTGATTAAGTCTATTGGTATAAGAAAAGCATCATTTACCCTGTAAAAAAGTAATCAGTCTACTTTCAAGAACTACTTGTAAACTTGACTAATTTTGACAAATATGTAAACTTAGTAGATTTGACACTATTGTATGAACATGTAAATGGTGGATTCAGTAGTTAAACTAGAAAATTTTACTATAAAACATTAAGTAGATTTAACTAAGGGTTGGAGCTGTACTGTTTTTAGATAAACTGAGAGCCAATTTTTCTTCTTAAAATAAATATCAGTGATATTCCATTATTCTGAATAATATACATATTTCTCTTTATATGATCAAGTATTTGCAATGAATTAAAAAAACAGTTTGAATCTAAAATTCAGTAACTAAGTTGTCTAGTAATGCAATTACTACAAATTATAGTAATAAAATTACATTTTATTTATCTTTTGAAACAGAAATAACAATAATGTCTAAAGACTGATACGTCCTTTTAGTAAACTTTTTATGTTGATTTTTAAACCTACACCAGTGATGACCAGTGCTCAAAACATTAATCTTTGGATTGACTGTATTACAATGTGTGCCAGGAATTACACGAGATGTATGTAAATAAATTGAAAACATGTTAGTCAAAGGAAAAACTTTCATTTTAAATTGTTTTTCATAATAAAAGTTTTCATTAATTACAAAGACAACTTGAATTTACATCTGTGTTTTTCAACCAACAGTTTAGAACATTACATTTTAGATAACGTTGTTTTAAAAGGTGTGACAATTTATTGTTAATACAGATTAAGATTTGTTATTTACTGGATTAATATTGTAAACAAATTTAAATTTAATAGTCCAACAAAGATACATCAAGATGTTTGTGTGTCTTTAAATATGTATTAATGTAGTAGTAATGTAAAAAACAACATATCCTATTAATGAACATATTTAGTAACACGCACGCACGCACACACACACACGCATACAGTTGACTGCATGTGGATATATAGATATCAGCACACTTTCTAATCACCTAACAACATATAGTATTTAGTGGGAGACACCCACCACATACAATCAGATATACATATTCTACATCTGACATAAATCTTTCTTTCACAAGCAGTTGACGGGATGTTATCCAAAGTTTTCCTTATCATCACTCACACGCTCAGGCCCAGACTGACACACAGAGGAAACAACGGTATGAACATAAAGAAATTTTTATGTTAATAGTTTATTAATTATAATATAATATAATATAATAATGTAATGATATAATATAATATAATAAAATATAATTTAATATAATATAATAATGTAATGATATAATATAATATAATAATGTAATGATATAATATAATATAATATAATTTAATATAATATAGTATAATGGAATAATAATGATATATAATATAATATAAATATAAATATTATAATATATAATATAATATTATATAATATGATATAATTATAATATAAGTTAATAAAATAATGATTTAATATAACTTAATATGATATAATATAATACAATACATAATATTATTTAAGAAAATATTAATTGTATATAACTTAATATAATATAATTTAATGTACTATAATAATATAATTTACTGCAATAATTAAAAATTTAAAATAATGCTTCTAATAACAGTAATTTAATTACCGTTATTATTATAATAATAATTTTATTTCAGTCTGATAAAAATCTAATTACCAGAATTATTCATTTAATTAGTCTGATAAGAATCTAATTACCGAAATTATTATTATATATTAACCGATAAGAATCTAATTACCGGAACTATAAAGTTTATATAAAAGGGGCGGGGCTTGGACCGGAAGTCCCGCCTTATGGGGGCGGGGCTACAATCCATCAAACTTTTTGACAGGTAGTCCCCCATAATTACTACTCATTTACACGACTGTGATAATAAATGTTTTATACAGTTGAAGTCACAATTATTAGCCCTCCTTTGAATTTTATTTTCTTTTTTAAATATTTCCCAAAAGATGTTTAACAGAGCAAGGAAATTTTCACAGTAGCCTATGTCTGATAATATTTTCCTTTTGAAGAAAGTCTTATGTTTTATTTCAACTAGAATAAAAGCAGTTTTACATTTTTAAAAAAAACATTTTAGGGTCAAAATTATCAGCCCCTTTAAGATATATTTTTTCCTATTCTACAAAACAAACCATCATTATACAATAACTTGCCTAATTACCCTAACCTGCCTTTAAAGCCTTTAAATGTCACTTTAAGCTGTATAAAAGTGTCTTAAAAATGTCTAGTCAAATATTATTTACTGTCATCATGGCAAAGATAAAATAAATCAGTTATTAGAGTTGAGTTATTACAACTATTATGATTAGAAATGTGTTGAAAACAATCTTCTCTCCGTTAAACAGAATTTGGGGGAAAAAATAAACGGGGGCTAATAATTCAGACTTTAACTGTATGTGTTCTTCCAACCATTTTAGTTATTTCCATAAGAAAGTCGATTTATAATTCGATGCTAACTGACATAGCATGTTACAGTAGAATATAGCTATATAATAATAAGCTAGATGAACTCACTGTGATGTAACTATTACAGAAACAGATGTGACTTGCTATATCATATAAATATGCCTAGATATCTATTTCATATCTAGAAAGCTAGTACAATTTACGTTTTTTTGACTAACTCGCATGTATTTACATTGATATGATGCCCACTTTACTGATTATAGTTATTTTATTTCACCAAAACTACACAAATTTTATACTGTGAAAACAAATAAATAAGTTTAATCAGTAGTTAAAACTATTCAGTTTCACGAAAGAGTTGTATTATTACCTCATTAGCTTCAGCTCCTCAAAATAATGAATGAATAAAGTGCAGTGGTGGGATTTTTTTAACACCATGTGACAACAGAGCCACTCCCACCTGCCGGTAGAAACAGGTACTGCTGAACAGCTGACGATTTAATTACCTAACACAAACGCTGCGTTAAGTGGAATGTTCGTGATGTATGTGGTAATTTTCAGTACTTAGATAACAAAATAAATATTATACAACATACTTTTATTTAAATACAACATATTCCAAGAGATCAGGGGCTTTTGACAATACACCAGGGGCTTAAGCCCCCAAAGCCCCCCCCTCGCAACGCCACTGGACGATCTTAATCCAGCATTGTTATGATTCTGTCAATCATATTTTCAAGTTCAGGAGAGAAGAAAAAGTGGCCGAACAAGTCTTCACATAGTTTTACATTTGTTGTTTAGCAAAGTGGACACCTCCGAATGGTGTTGAAAGAGTCACATGCTGTATTTATAAGATATAATTCACCCCAAAAATTTCATTTTTGTCTTCATGTAATAATGTATTTATGACCGCAAAATCACACGTGACGTGAGCTGACCGTCAGCTGTTACCACAGAGTGGGCGGGTGTGCACACTGAATGAAGTCTACTTTAGTGAACAGAACCTGCATAAGCTGTGAATAACAGGTAATAAAGTTTTAAATAACATTCAGTTTGTAGCAAAGAGTGATCTCGATGAACTCCCTAGACTTGTTTCTATTCTAATGACAGATATAGGGTTGGCTTAAGGGAGATATAAGGCTTACTAAGAGCTCGACTATGGTGCCAATGTAATGTTCTGTTTACTTAGGTTGTGTGTTTTTGGACTGTGGGAAGAAACTAGGGAACCCAGGGGAAACAAACACGAGCACTAGGAGAATGAGCAAACTGCACAAAAATGTCAACTGGTTAGTAGCGACTTTAACCTGTGACATTCTTACTGTGAGGCAACTGTGCTAACCACTGGGCTGCTGTGTTGCCTAATCTAGAAAGAAGGGGGAGTAAAGGTGGGAGGGGGATTCTTCAAGATGAATATAACTAAGGTAAGAAACTCTATTTATAGTGAGTTAGGAATCATCTGATTGGTGAATCATGTTTTATCTAATGTGCGACCAGTTGTGGACAATCATAAGCATGTGATCCTCTCAAAGGTAGTTTATAAATAAACTTAACGTGAATAAACAGCCAAACTCAGTGAAAAAGCTGTCGTTTTGAATATATCCGTGTTTGTGTGGACAAGGCCTCAATGTTGAGGACTCTGCTCTCTACTGTGAAGCTTTAGGTGAGCGCTGAGGCTTCTTTTACACTTAAAGCCCTTTCCACACTCACTGCATCTAAAATGATCCTTTTCTGAGTGAATCTTCATATGGTTCTTAATGGAGTCTTTGCGAGTGAGACTCTTTCCACACTGATCACATGTGAACACTATGGTTCCAGTGTGACCATTCATGTGGTTCTTGAGGCTAGCTTTGGTTGAGAAGCTCTTTCCACACTGATCACATGTAAACGGCTTCTCTCCGGTGTGAGTTCTCATGTGGTGTTTGAGTGAGCTTTTATGTGGGAAACTTTTACCACACTCTGTGCATGAGTAAGGTTTCTCTCCAGTGTGAATCCTCATGTGGATGTAAAGGTCTTGTTTTTTACCTAAACTCTTTCCACACTGTTCGCAGGTGTAAAGTTTCTCCCTAGTGTGAACTCTCATGTGAGCAATCAGGTTCGGCTTTTTACTGAAACTCTTTCTACACTGTTTACAGCTGAAAGGCTTCTCTCCAGTATGAGTTCTCATGTGTGCTGCAAGGTTTCCAGCATGATAAACGCTTTTTCCACACTGTTGGCATGGGAACTTCCTCTCTCCAGTGTGAATTCTCATGTGGGTTTTTAAGCTTTGTTTTTGACTAAAACTCTTTCCACACTGTTCGCAGGTGTAAGGTTTCTCCCCTGTGTGAACTCTCATGTGATCCTCAAGGTTTGGCTTTTGACAGAAACTCTTTCCACACTGCTTACAGCTGAAAGGCTTCTCCCCAGTGTGAATTCTCATGTGTGCTGCAAGGTTTCCAGCATGATAAAAGCTTTTTCCACACTGTTGGCATGTGAACTTCCTCTCTCCAGTGTGAATTCTCATGTGGGCTTTAAAGCCTTGTTTTTGACTAAAACTCTTTCCACACTGTTCGCAGGTGTAAGGTTTCTCCCCTGTGTGAACTCTCATGTGAACATCAAGGTTTGGCTTTTGACAGAAACTCTTTCCACACTGATTACAGCTGAAAGGCTTCTCCCCAGTGTGAATTCTCATGTGTGCTGCAAGGTTTCCAGCATGATAAAAGCTTTTTCCACACTCTTGGCATGTGAACTTCCTCTCTCCAGTGTGAATTCTCATGTGGGCTTTAAAGCTTTGTTTTTGACCAAAACTCTTTCCACACTGTTCGCAGGTGTAAGGTTTCTCCCCTGTGTGAACTCTCATGTGAACATCAAGCTTTGACTTCTGACTGAAACTCTTTCTACACTGTTTACAGCTAAAATTACACCCAGATTTTGATTTCCGAGGTCTTTCGTGTGATGAAGTCTTTTTAGTCAGTGGGGGTTTTTCATCAGTCATTATTTCTTGGGGTTTCTCAAACTGCTGTTTCTCATCTATTCCATTCTGTTGATGAGTCTCTTCTTTCAGCACCATCAGATCTAAAAAAAAAAAAAAAAAGTTAACTTTAGTATGAAGGCTCAAAGCGATAAGCAAGAAATGGATGTTTCACCCACAAATGAAAATGGCCTTACCATTTACTCTCCGTCATGTAGTTTTAGACTTTTCCTTTATTGTGGAACACAGTAAGCCAGTAGCGTTTTTTTTTTCTTTTTCTTTTTTTAATATCTTCTTTTGTGTTTAACAGGATCAAGAAACTCATAAAGGTTTAAAACCACACGAGGAAGAGTAAATGGTGAGGCTATTTTCATTTCTGCACAACTATCCCTTTAAAAGGTTCCTACAATTACTAATTTTTTACAAGATGTAAAATAAGACTTTGGTGTTCCCAGAATGTGTCTGAGGTTTCAGCTCAAAATCAGATCATATACCTTGTAGAATATTTAATTTTGGGGGTCAAAGGCAAACCAAGCTCTTTTTGTGCCTGTGACTTTAAATGGAAATAACCAAATGCACTCGCTCTAGATTACTCATGTTTTTTCCTCGATTGAGACAAATCCTGCATGTTCATAGCAAGTATGCATAATTCACGCTTATATTTGCAAGTTTGCATTATTATATAAAACTTATGCAAATTCTCAATGCCACATTTGCTTTAAACAGGAGTGATGAGGATACGGCAAGATGACATACTTTGTTACTTGTTTTTATTTATTTGTACTTTTGTTTTTGTTTTCTTGTCTTTGTGTATGCCCCGAGGCTTAGCTGAAGACCTACTTGGTCTACCCGACAAGATGCAGAAATGCCATCTAAAAAGGTTACTTGTAGTTTGTCCAATCAGGGACAGTAACAACGTAAATATACAAAATAATAATGATAACCCAGGGATTAAAAATGTGAACTGTCTGTTAATGAACACCCAGGATTATTTTTTAACCCCAGGTATAGCATGAGCAGTGTGGAAGGTGACTACAGATAACCCAGAATTTATCCAGGGTTAGAATGACCCAGGGTTAACAATTTGAAGTGTGAAAAGCCCTAAGAATACTCAGCATCAGCTCTCAGGATAAACAGAGTACAATGACAAACTGACAATTGTCAATCATGTCATGATGACCTGGGGCCTGTTTCAGTAAGGAGGTTCAACCAACTCAGAGTTTAATCTTGATCTCTGAGTTCATTTAACGAGAGATTAAATACTCAGAGTTTTCAATTTCAGAAAAATATTTGAGCTGCAAAAGTCTTTCAGTCAAGAGCAGTGAGTGATTTTCTCCTTTTGTTGTTTGATTAATGCTAAAAACAGTCGGCAGCAGGAATATTGCGCACTGTCACTTTAAGAAAAGTGCGGCTCTGATATGGTTTCTCTTTCACATGTCTTTTGATTCTCAACTTGTTTGTTTATTACACAAATAAGGGTTAATATGAATATTCACTAAACACAGCACTCTGACCCAAATTTGCATGCATTTGACCATTAAAGCGCTCAGATTAAGATGGCTCTAGATGTGTGTTCTATATGATGGAATAATCGTTTATCTCGATTAATGGTTTTTCATAATCATTAGAAGCCAAAATCGAAATTGAAACCAGATTTTCGATTAATTGCACAGCCCTATCAAGTGGTAGAGGTTGATTTGACATTTAGAATGTAAGCAGGACTAAAAAATCTTTTTAGAACTAGTAATAATCTCATTAATCTAGTTACAGTACATGTCCGTCAAAGGTCAGTGAATTTAAGCTAATTATTCATTAAGAAAGGACAAGCCATTCTGCTATGTGACTTTGTTCTTTGTGTAACTGAAATGTAGACAATAGCTATGTTTCCATCCAAAAAACGCTAATTGAATTTATGCGCAAAACTGGGATGTCACATAAAAGATGTGCGAATAAAGCTGCATTTCCATCCAATGCATCAAAGAGAACAAAATCGTCACTTCCTGATTAACAGGCCCCAATTAAGAACAGTAAAAACAGAATTTACTGCTGTAGAAGAAGCTACATGAATCTTTTATTTAAATGACAGCTCAGAGGACAATGCTGGCACACAATGAACACATGCTGGCGTTTGAAGCAATGAGACGCAGAGAACAGATGCTCTGGAGGTCATTAATAATATAATAACATGAATACTGAAACGGTTCAGGTGTTTTAGAATGACCAAAACAACATTTCAGATGTTTATAATGTTCTCAGCCTGCTGGTTTGTGCATTCACACACATTTTCATCATCATATGATCTCTTATAACAAACCTTTTTAAACACACATACTGGAATTTGTTCAGTAAAAGCGATTGCGTTGTTTACGTGAGTTTATCTGCTCTTATCGAATAAAAAGTTTGTCCTACTCAGTTATGCGCATGTTTCTTTATGCTTACATTTCAAAGGTTATGTGCATCGTGACGTTTCAATCAACCAATTTTTTATGCTCATAGCCTATCCAAAAAGCACAATATGTAAGGCTTAGTGAGAAATACCGCTTTATCTTTTAAAAAGGGGAGGAGACCGACAGAAAACTCTCTTTCAGAGACAGGTTCTCTTGCTCTGCAAACAAGTGTGTTCATGACTATACATACAAAGAAAAACAATAAAATAAGAAAATATGACTTTGCTACAATAAGCAGCATTAGGCATGGGTCAGTATAAGATTCTGACAGTATGATAACCTTGAATAAAAAAATATCACAGTTTCAAGGTACTGTGATTACTCCTCTTAAATATATTCTTTTAAATGTCTGGGTAAAAAAAACAAACACTTTTTCCTCTTTCAACACAAAACATTATCTTTTGAGAAACTTTTAAAGTATTTTGGAGCAGTAAACATGTCAGGCTAAAGGCTGATTTATACTTCTGCGTCAAACGCCGGCATATGCTACAGCGCTGACGCATAGCCCTTCACCGTGGCCATCACCGTCACTGACGTGCACCTCTCAAAAAAATTTAACTACACGTCGCAACAACGCGTAGCGCAAGCTCTGTGATTGGTCGGCTTTGTAGCACTGACGAGTCTGGGCAGGACCAAGAGCCGCGCGAACGGCGCAAGCGATTGTTTACAAGTGTGGAGTCCCGTGAAGGAGCTCCGGATGGAAAGTTTTGTTTCGTGTTTACCTCATAGTTAAAGTTGTTGCACGTCTGCCGGTTCCTGCCTCAAAATGAGCGAGATTGAGTCACTTGTACAACCAGGAAGTGTTCAGGAAAAGCAAAACAGAAGCGAAGAAACTCGACACAGAGGAACATTTACACCTCACTGCCAACTAGCGTTTCGGAAGTGTTAATGCAGACCAACAGAGACAGAAGACAGAAGTATAAATGCACAGCTGCACGCGTTGCCTGCGCCGTGAGTTACGCCGGTTACTTGACGCAGAAGTATAAACCAGGCTTAAATCACTCAATTGAATACTTGACTTCTGTTGTCTTCATTTGTTTCATAAACACAGATTTCTTTACAATTTATAATGGCATCTTTGCAGATCTTTTTTTTGCTGGAGATACTGTTGTCCTGAAAAACTTAAAACAAAATGTAAAAAATAAAAACTTACATATAGCGATGAACGGTACAGCAGAAAATATTGGCGGTTTTAAAACCTCGACTTTTTTCAAACTGCGTTGAAAAAACCTTGAAAACGGTTATCGTCCCATGCCTCAGCAGCACAACACTGTTTTTAGGATCATTAAATGTATTCTTTAACAAAAGTCTCAAGCAAAAAGATTCCAATGGTGGCACCTGCTGGTACATGAAGAATATGGTAAATACTGACAAACTTTACACTCAAATGTTTGCATATCATCAGCATACTGTAATTCATTTCTTAAGCAGCAAAAGTCATTTTTAGACTAGTTTGTTGGCCAGTTGTAGTCAGCGCAATGTTAAACGTTATTGTTCCACAATAGTCATTTAGTCTCACGTCACCCTGCAGCAACATCATATAGTTTAGAGTACTGTACAATGTTTTATAATAATTAATTACTTTAGTGTCCATTTCATTCAGCATATTTAATATTGGGGCATCCATGTTTTTTTTATACTTTAAACCAGAGTTTCTGCAGGTTTCACTAAGTTAAATGTAAGACTTTTAAAGACATTTTTAAGACCATTATGAGAATTTTACACTCATAAAGCGCTAAAGGCTAAGGAATTTTTCAAATAGCCCAGATGAAAAACATTTTAATTTGCCTTATTAAAATTTTTTGATAATTTAATACATTTAATAATACAATAATAAATAAATTAAAAATATATATTATAGATATTTCTTAGCAAAAGATTTTAAATTGTGTGTAATAACATGCAAGCTCTACTTGTATCCACACACTTCTTTCCTAAATAAACTTTCTTTAAAAAATAATTAAAAATGAACAAATGTTTTAATTTTTTTAAAAACTATAACAAACTAAAATCTACACAATACATGGAGCACGTTTAAACAAATGTTATTGTAAGGAAAATTATTAAACTATTATGACAAATAGAGTTAAAATGACCTTTTTGAATAAAAAGTTGAAAGTTTTATTGAGATGGATTGTTGGTGATTGTGTGGGTTTTGGCCAGATTAGGTAGCAAAACATAAAAAAGGAAAATGAAGACTTGTTTAAAAAAAGATTAAAGACCTACAACACAACATTTCAGTAAATTTAAGACTTTTTAAGGTCGAAAATTTTGATTTTGGAATTTAAGACATTTTAAGACCCCGCAGAAACCCTGTTTAAACACAATAGCCCTGATAATTAGTTATTATAATAATGATGTAATTCTAACTCAAGATACTATCTGTGAGAACTAGAAACATCTACTAGGAACAAGTTAGAACCAATAAAGAGGTCAATGAAAAAAGTTAATTTGGATCAATGTGACATATGCAAATGGAGAGTACTAAGCCAACACTATCACAATAATAGAAGATATCTTCTATGAGAATACTGTTGGTCAAATATCTTCAGCTCAGTTTAAGTTTTTATTTATTTTATATAGCACTGGTGCTCAAGGACACTTTACAAACAGTAGGAGAACAAGAAAAGCAATAGCCTTAAGAAGGTAGAGAAAATGGGAGATTAATAATAAATAAAATAATGACAAAAGACACGAGAACAAGTAACAAGAGAGAAACTCATTCCTGTCTTTCAATAGTTATGTTTCCATCCACCTATTTTTATGCACATAAAAAAACAGTTTATGGAAACATCATGATGCAAAAAAAAAAAAAAAAAGTATGCGCATAACTGAGTAGGATAAACGTTTTATTTGATAAGAAAAGGTGAAAAATCACGATGGAAAACACGATACAAACTCCAGTATGTGCATTGAAAAAGGTCATGTGATTTTGTTATAAGAGATCATGTGATGATACAAATGTGTATGAATGGACAAACCAGCCGGCTCAGTACATTATAAAACATCTGAACTCTTGTTTTGGTCATTCTTAAACGCCTTACAGTTTAAGTATTAGTGTTATTATATTATTCATGACCTCCAGAATTAAGAGCATCTTCGTGTCTGACACCTTTAAACGCCACCGCGTGTTCACTGTGTTTCAGGATTACCCTCTGAGGCGCAAGTCAATCATTAGATGAAGAAAAGATTAGCCGCATTTCCACTGTCGGGCATGTGCAAGCCAGGGCTTTTATCGGGCAGGGCCGGGCCAATCGCAAGGGGGGGTTGAGCAGTGAGGCAGAAATCATGTCGCGTTTCCACTGTCGGGCTAGTACCTCGCAGCGTGTCATGCAAACCCCGTCCCCAGAATGTCCCCCGAATCAAACGTCACACAACCCGCCCACTTCAGCGGGAATGAGGCGGATAATGCATTCATGACAGAAAAAAGGTAGCCAAGTTTCTGCTTTCACTCACCCATAAAAGGCTCTGTTTACATGATTTGATTAATATCATCGTATCCATATACTTTATAAATAATATTTCAAACCTTCTCCGGTGTTTATTGTTTTAGAAAATATCTAAAATCTTTTTTTCAGATAGGCCTTTGTAAAATGAAAGTTTAATATGGCTTTAAAATGCTTTGATTTATGTACTGTTTATAGGCTACCTAAATTATTATAGCTAGATTTGATTTGTTTTATATTGGTTTATTTATTTTATGTGATTTTATTATATCTGATATTTGTAATTATTTAAATTATTTCAATATATCTTAGGCTATTTTATTAGGATATGACACTATTGTTTTTGAGTCTACAAAAACGGACACGAAATTTGTAGAGTTTAATGTCTTTCTGTTGTATTTATGTTGTGTATTATCTTCAAAATAAATAAAAACAGAAGCCGCTCGCAGCATCAACAGAGCTGTGAAGACAGCGCTCTTTTGCTCGGTCTCACATTCACATACAGGCATCTAAACACGCACAAACACCTTTTAAACTTGACAAAAACTCTCAAAAACCTTTACTGTCTGCTGTGTCTTAAATACGGTGTAAAATGTATTATTCGTTATTGAAACATCAAGGAAGTTGCAGCAAAGTCACTTATAAATGAAAACTTTATTATTTTATGCAACAGCCTTACATTTAAAAGGGAAACAAAAGGGCGATTATACACAAAAAGACCCCAGCCTAAAAGGCTAGATGTTTTCTTTCCCTTATTTTTTTTATTTGGTTATTTGTTTGGTGCATGTACTCGTGTGCGATCGGAAAACTAGTGTCTGCCTCTCCTTTCACTCCGCCCCAGCTAGCCCTCTTTGGCCCAAGGTATTCGGCGGGCTGAAAACGGCCGGCCGCTGGCCCCGAGAAAGCCCCGCTTTGGCCCCGGAAGTGATAGTGGAAACGTGACCGGCCTTGGCTCGCTCACTTTAGGCATGATAGTGGAAACGCAGCTATTGATGCAGCTTCTCTTTTCGCAGCAAATTCCATTTTTATTGTTGATATTTGGCGCCAGTTAATCAGGAAGTGATGATTTTGTTCGCTTTGACTCTTTGTCGTTGTATTTGCACTGTCTGTATTTTGCACTGTTGTTGTATTTGTACTGTCTGTATTTTGCACTGTTGTTGTATTTAAACTGTCTGTTTTTTGTACTGTCTGGAGCCAGCACCTAAGCTTTCCACTCATCATAGCACAGGTGCTGCTGATGATGTGACAATAAAAGTGAGTTGATTTCATTTGAATGGAAAATCAAGTTTTTAGCATAAAGTTAATTTGCATTTTTGGATGGAAACATAGCTCATGAGTGCTTATGTGCATTTAGGAGAACTAGGCAGCACACTCAGGGCTGCAAGATGGATTTAATTTAATATTCTTACTATTAAAATATATCTGAATGAGGATTAAATGACCGAGTTGGTCTTTGAGAATGAAAACCAACCTGTTTGTTCCTGCAGATCTTCCTGTTTGACTGTGAATGTTTCTCCAATCTTCACATCTTCACTCTCCTCTTTAATAAACGCCATCTTTATAACAGTGTGGAGATCAGTCGCTTCAGCAGGAGTTTTTCTCTGTGTTTGGACACTTTATCCTGTTTAAAATAGACAAAAAAAATGAACAGAAACAAAATAACTTCTTAACACTTACTTCAACAGTTTCTTTATATAAGAGTAATTAACAAAAAATAAATCAGGAAAGTCTGAGCAAGAAACAATAGCCACAAATGACCTGATTAAAACTAGTAACATTACTTCATTTCTTATATATAGTGATGTATACTTAGAATGGAACGACATTATACTGTTTAATAAATTAAACCTTCAATAAGGAAACTTATTACTCACATCTCTGTAACTTTTTAAACTTTATTCTTTATGTATGTTCTTAATCGTTTTGTTTGTTTTATTTAGCTTATTGTCTGCTTACAGCAATGTGTAGCACTTTTTTTGCACAAGACAAATTTCCTCTCAGGGACAAAAAGGGTATCATATCTTTATTCAAACAATAGTACTATTTTACTCACAGTAATAAGGCCTATGTTGTATAAAGGGTAAAATAATATTATCAACAGCAGGTACATAATTTAGCACTGAATGACAAAAAAAACAGAAACTTTAATCAATCAGTTTATAGAAGTGTAAACGCTTTAAAACAAACCTTTCTCCAGTTGAATCACAGCGCTGGAACGGCGCAGGCTTATGACGTCACACGTCACGCCAAAATAAAAGTCTTTTTTTTTTTTTAAATCTTTGCCACTTACTGTTGCAGTCTTATTGATACATTTCTGCCTCGTTTCCATTTTTTTCTCACAGACGCACATATATTCAGTATTTGGAGTTGATCAAAACCTTTACTCTAAACATTTTAAGACAATTAAAAAAACGTTTAATCCACTAAGACTGTTTAAAGCAGAAATCTTAACATTCTAAACGATATAACAAATAATCTAATGAGTGTTTGGAGCTGAAACTTTACAGAAAAAAAGGTAAAATAGGTGTCCTTCATGTATAAAGTATTCATTACTACTACACGTTTTAGTTCTTCTAACTAGTCATGACTTATATATAGTTTTTCTCTGCGTTTGGACACTTTATCCTGTTAAAAATTAACAAAGCAATAAAAATGTAAAATGAATAAAACAATGAACAGAAAGAAAATAACTTCTCTTCTTCTTATATGAGAGTTATTAACAAAAATAAATCAGATAAGTCTGAGCAAGAAACTATAGCCACAAATTAGCTGATTAAAACTAGTAACACAACTACATTTCTTATATATAGTGATGTAAACTTAGAATGGAATGACATTATACTGTTTAATAAATTAAAGCTTCAGTAAGACACTTATTACATACACGTTGTTCAATAGTCCTCATTACTGTGAGTAAAATAGTACTTAGTTGTATAAAGGGTTAAAATAATATTGTCAACAGCAGGTTCATAATTTAGTATCAGATGAAAAACCTAAAACTTTAATTAATCGGTTTCTTCTTTTTCTTTGGGTTTTACTGGCGGTTGGCTACCAGACTTGTAGGTGCATTACCACCTCCGACTGGAATGGTTGAACAATAACTGAAGTGTAAAAATAGAGGGGAAAGGGAGGAAAGAGGGAGGAAATGAAAAATAAAATAAATGAATAAATAAAAAATGTGGGGTGGAGTGGGCTAACAATTAATTCCTTAGATTATATTATCTCTATATTCTTTTCTCTAAATGGGTTTCTTAAACAAATTTAATTATATCGTCATATACCTCAATAGATTTATTCCCTAATAAACCAGCCAATGTGAAATCCTGAAGTTTGCTCTTTTTAACTGATTGAATAAGATTGTATGGTTCTTTATTATATTTACTACAGTGGAATAAAACATGTCATATTGTTTCTTGTTGATTACAGTGTATACATTGTCCAGTTGGGTGTTTCCCTATTTCATATAAAATATGGTTGAGTCCAGTATGACCTATTCTCATCTGAGTTATAATCGTACTTCCCTATGATTTCTGTTCTCCCTCCTTCCAGCAACGACTTGTTTATGTATATTATATAGATGTCTGCCTGTTTCATTGTTATCCCAGTATAATTGCCATACTGATTGTTCTTAATTTGATTTTAGCTTCTGCTCTACTCAATGGGACTTCTAGATCTACTTCACTAATTCTGAGAGCTTGTTTGGCCAGAATGTCCACCTTTTCATTGCCTTCCACACCTACGTGGGCAGGAACCCAAATGAAATATACAGATTTGCCCATCATTTTAATATAATATGTCTTACAGAGTATGTGAACTCTATTAATTACTGCAAAACATCAGAATGTTATTTCGCATTACGTCCATATAGAAATGATTCAATCTTTCAACACTTAGTCTTAGTGGATTATATAAATTAAACAAAATTGTGTTAATGTTAGATCAACTTCAAATACTGAAAGTCTTTGTATGTGAGAGAGATAGCAGATGTTGTGTGAGGTGGAAAATGAAGGAGAAATGTATCATGTCATGACTGCAACAGTGAGTGGCAAAAAATACTGAAAAAAAAAGACTTTGCCAACAGATTAAAAACAAATCTTGATTCTATTATTTCTGAAACTCAGTCTGGGTTTATAAAAGGCCGCCATGTTTCTAATAACATAACATTAGTTTTGGATTTGCTTGATTATGCTGATTGTATTCATTCAGATGGTCTCATTCTTTTTCTTGATTTTTATAAAGCCTTTGATACGGTTGAGCACCAGTTTCTGTTTTTAAGCATTGAGGTTATTTGGATTTGGGGATACTTTTGTTAACACTATGGCTATGTTTTATAAAGGAATCAATAGTTAAGTGATTGTTAATTTTAATACTTCTAATGGATTTGATATTTTGTGTGGTTTTAGGCAGGACTGTCCAATCTCTTCCTTTTCATTTTTATTAGTTTTTATTAGTTCTTAAGCATTGTGCAAAATCAAGATTTGAAAGAAATTTCTGTTTTTGAAAGGGAGATTAAGATTTCACAATTGGCAGATGACACCACTTTATTTCTAAAAGATGACTCAAACGTATGAAAGGCTTTAAATTTAATTTCTGATATCTCAAGTGTTTCTGGTCTAAAGCTGAATATCTTCAAATGTGAGATAATGCCTGTTCATAATTTGAGTTAGGAATATATAGAAGATATCCTTGTTAAATCCACAATTAAATGGTTATTTATTTATGTTATTAAAAATCTTTTAGTGAGACAGCACTTGAATTTTTTTTGTCTAGGATCAGCAAAACTAAAAATATTCTTAATTCCTGGCTACAATGGGACCTGTCATTATATGGAAGAGGGTCTTTCTCATTTTGTATATCCGACTTTATCTTTATTTGTTGAAAACAAAGTGGCCAAAGAAATTAATACTGTTTTCTTGAAATTTATCTGGAAGAACAAACCTCTTAAATTAAAAAAGGTAGTTCTTTCTTATAGTAAAGCAGAGGGAGTGTAAATTTATTAGATTTTTCTGACACCATATACATTTTTAAAATTAATTGGATAAAGAGATGCCTAACCAATCCAACGTCTATTTGTTTTTTTTTTTGTTTTTTATTCCCAACTACTTTTTTTTAAAACAAAATCTGTAGTCTTTTGTTTCTTCTTAAATTTAATTATCTTCCCTACAAGCTATCTTTAGCTTTGTCTAAATTCCACCAGCAATGTCTGCTTGCTTGGAAGCTTGGTTATGTTCACAATTTTTCTCCCCACCGATTTTTCTTATGGAATAACCGAGATATTACAATCAGAAACAAATCATTATTTTTCCAAAGTTGGTTTAAAAATAACATTAATTGGATCCTTTGCTTGTTTGATGATGCAATAAAGATTCTTTCGTGAACCATTTATAACCTACCACTGTTTTCCAACTTCTCCTAATGAATTTAATAAAGTTGTTAGGCAATATCACCCGGTTTAGTTCACCTAGTTAAAAGTCACTGTACATTTAACTGTAAATTTGCTTTTTGAAAGTGTTAGTCTGAAACGTAACAATAGCTTTGTGCGTCAAATTTTCCAATGTAAAAGGAAAATTTCATCTAGAGGAAAGTTTTACTGAAGGTCTTTGGTTAAGGATATAGACTGGAATAGAACCTGGCTTTTACCTGGGAAATATTGCATTTTCCAACAAGGCAAAAGAAATGCATTTTAAAATTTTCCATAAAATCTACCCTGTAAAATTTAGTATTTACAGTTTTTCGGACATCGACAGCTCCTGTTCTTTCTGCAAACAAGCAGAGGAGACACTACTACAGTGGTGGCCAACCCTGCTCCTGGAGAGCCACCTTCCTGCAGATTTCAGTTGCTACCAATATCAAACACACCTGAACCAATTAATTAGGACCTGAACACCACGTGATAATTACAGGCAGGTGTGTTTGATATGAGTTGCAACTTAAATCTGCAGGAAGGTGGCTCTCCAGGAACAGGGTTGGCCACCCCTGCACTACTACATATGTTTTTTGATTGTCCAATATCCAAGCAATTTCGGTCACTTCTAAATTCTCACATATCTGCTTTTGCCAATGCTGTGAATTGCTTCAATTTAAAATAACATAATTTTTTTATATAATAACCCAAAAGCTAAATATCTGGAACGCATAATACATTTTTTTATCTTATATGGCATTATCTTATATTTTCATTCACTAACAGAAATTCACAAATAATTACCCATTCTTTGTTTATTTTAGAATATAATTTATTTATTTTTTTATTAATTAAAATCACTTTATCTTATTAGGAATAAAAAGAATCTAAGATTCCTGTAATATTATGCAGATGTATTTAAAGAAGATTATCGATTTTAGATGCTTTCCTTACGGTTATTTGTTTAGGTGTCATTGTAATTTCATTCATTTAATTTTGTTTGTTTAATTTAGTAATTTTATTATTATTATTATTGTTGTTAATATTTTAATTCTATTAATATTTTCCCTTTCTGTCTAATGATATTATTTGTATTTGTATGTGATTTTAGATATTTTTTTCTTATGACTATGTATATTATTGACCTTTTTAAAGATTTGTCTGACTTTGTTATGATGTTCTTATATTGTCAGTTCAAGCATTAATTGAAAAAAAAGTTATTCAACTGATTGATTAAAGTTTCAGGTTTTCATCCAATACTAAATGATGTACCTGCTGTTTAAAATATTAACTTTTATACAACGTAATACTATTTTACTCAAAATAAAGAGAACTATTGAACAACGTGCGTGTATTAAGTGTCTTAATGAAGGTTTAATTTATTAAATAGCAAAATTTCACTTCATTCTAAGTATACATCACTATATATAAGAAATGGAGTACTAGTTTTAATCAGCTCATTTGTGGCTGTTGTTTCTTGCTCGGACTTACCGGATTTCTTTTTGTTAATTACTTTCATATAAAGAAACTGTTGAAGAGAAGTTATTTTGTTTCTGTTCATAGTTTAATTTATTTTAAACAGGACATTTTTTATTGCTTTGTTAATTTTTAACAGGATAAAGTGTCCAAACGCAGAGAAAAACTATATATAATAAGTCATGACTCATGACTAAGAGTAAGTGGCAAAAAAAAAAAGACTTTTATTTTGGCGTGACTTGTGACGTCATAAGCCTGCGCCGCTCTCGCGCTGTGATTCAACTGGAGAAAGGTTTGGCTGTTTCTCAATTCCAAGAACGCAGAGAATGGACTTGCGTTCTTGTAGAGTGCGGTCTTGCCAGGTGTCCTCGGAAGAACGAACTCAGGAGACCGCGAGGGCAGAGAACGCGTCCTTTGAGAAATGGGATGCTGCGTTCTTCCTGATGGTCATGTGACCTTCACGCGTTTTAAATGGAAATTATTTAAACATTACAGCCTTCATACAACGATTTATTGTTTCCCCCTTCTTCAAAATATATACTTTGCATAAAAACATTATAAATATACTCTGCACAATATAAATAAAACAAATTTTAATACGAATTTCATCAACCAAACACCCTTAATGTGTTTATTCCTTTATTAAGATGTTGATGTTAATGTTTACTTACACCGTTTCATTTAGGGAAACTCCTGAGGTAAATAAGTGATATCTCTGAACTTTAATAATAAATCTAAATAAAATGCTGCGCTTCCCACCTCCAGTCGCAATGACTTCTGGGACTTCCAGAGCGAGCTCGCTGCTGAAGTCTGCATTGGTGCGTCCTCGATATCAAGAACACATCCGGGAAGTTTCACGCGTCCTCCGTACTTGCGGTCTTGAGTATTGGAACTGAACTTAGGCAGCTGATGATGACGTTTCACGAGAACACGAGGACGCAAGACCGCTGAAGAACGCATATTGAGAAACAGCCTTTGTTTTAAAGCGTTTAGCCTTATATAAAGCGATTGATTAAAGTTTCAGTGTTTTCATTTAGTGCTAAATTATGTACCTGTTGACAATATTATTTTAACCCTTATACAAAGTAGTACTATTTACTAAAACTTACAGTAATGAGGTCTATTTTTTGAATAAAGATAGGATAAACTTATTGTTCCGGAGAGGAAATTTGTCTTGTGCAAAAAAGTGCAATAAACAGACAATAAGATAAATAAAACAAACAAAACAATTAAGAAGATACTTGGATAAAGTAAAAGTGTGTATTAAGTGTTTTAATGAAAGTTTAATTGATTGAATAGCACTATGTCATTCCATAATAAATATACATCACTATATATAAGAAATGGAGTACTAGTTTTAATCAGGTGATCAGTGGCTATTGTTTCTTGATCAGACTTATCTGATTTCTGTTTGTTAATGACTCTCATATAAAGAAACTGTTGAAGCAAGTGTTGAAGAGAAGTTATTTTGTTTCTGTTCATTGTTTTATTTATTTTAAACAGGACATTTTTTTTTGTTTTGTTCATTTTAAACAGGATAAAGTGTCCAAACACAGAGAAAAACTCCTGCTGAAGCGACTGATCTCCACACTGTTATAAAGATGGCGTTTATTAAAGAGGAGAGTGAAGATGTGAAGATTGAAGAAACATTCACAGTCAAACAGGAAGATCTGCAGGAACAAACAGGTTGAATTTCATTCTCAAAGACCAACTCAGTCATTTATTCCTCATTCAGATATATTTTAATAATAAGAATACTAAATTAAATCCATCTTGCAGCCCTGAGTGTGCTGCCTAGTTCTCCTAAATGCACATAAGCACTCATTGAAAGACAGGAATGAGTTTCTTTCTTGTTGCTTGTTCTCAGGTCTTTTGTCATTATTTTATGTATTATTAGTCTCCCATTTTCTCTACCTTCTTAAGGTTGTTGCTTTTTTGTTCTCCTACTGTTTGTAAGGTGTCCTTGAGCACAAAAAACGTGCTTGGGCACTAATGTCGTTTTAAAATTATTATTGAACAAATGCTTATATTTGCGTGTCACACTCACTATACAAATTTATCAGGACTTACTGAAAATGGAAAGGATTGGAAGGACATTTGCTGTGCTCTATCATTGATAGGGAAAAGGAGACTCTTTGCTAGATTTACTTTGTATCCAGAAGCATTTCCAAATTCTGAAATTATTGTAAGAGCTTTTGGAATACATGTATCTGGATTTGACAGAAAAAGAAGATTATCCGCATATAGCAGGAACTTATGTTTGTGTCCCTCTCTGAAAATTCCTTTTAAGCCATCTGAGTTCCTTAATACGTCTGCAAAAGGTTCAATAGCAATGTCAAAGAACAGGTGGTAGCCCTGTCTTGTTCTTCTAGAGAGTGGAAAGCCTTTAGAAATTATATTATTTGTTTGAATAATTGCTTGGGGTCTGGAATATAAAATTTTAACTAAGGAACAGAATCCAGGATCAAAACTAATTTTTTAAGTGCTGTAAATAAACAGATATACTCTATTCTATCAAATGCCTTATGGGCATCTAAGGAAATTAGGACCTCTGGATTGGTATTATTTTTTTGGTGAATAAATAATATTTAAATAAGCGATGAAGGTTGTAAGATAACTGTCTCCCAACACAGCAGAGTAAGCTGATCGGACGATAAGATTCACAGTTAAGTGGATCCTTAATCTTTTTAAGAAGTACTGTTATAACAGTCGATCTCATGGAGGGGGGGAGTGATTCCGAAACAAGAGCTTCAGCAAATACCTTGCATAACAGGGGTGTTCACTTGGCAGTAAACTTATTATAAAACACGGATGGGAAGCCATCGGGGCCTGGTGCTTTTCTGGTTTTCAATTTTTCGATAGCATTTTCAATTTTAGAAGGTGTTAAATTTAATTCTAATGCCAACTGATCTGAATCACAGAGGGATGGTAATTCTAAATAATTAAAAAAAGCTCTTAATATGTTCAATTTAGTTTACCTCAGAGCTGTAAAAAATTTTATAGAAGTTTTTTGATTGATCATTAATTCTCTGTTGATCAGTAATAAGGCTGCCATCATCCTTACTAACTGCTGCTAAAAAACCAGCTGCTGAGGATTGTGTCAGTTGGTAACATAATAAACTGCCAGCTCATTTCCCATGTACACAATGAATCTAGCGGGATCTTATGTGGAGATCCTCGATATTTTCACCTGAGGGAGTCATATTCCGCTTGCAGAAGTCTTTTCTTATGGAGCTCTTCGGAAGGTGATGTTAAGAGTAGCTGATCAATTGTATTAATTTTATTTATAATCTCTGTAAGCCGTTTTGATTTTCACTATTTAAATTTTAATTGCACTAGCTTGATCTAAAATTTGTCCTCTTATATACGTTTCTGAGTATCCCATAGGATGCTATAACTTATCTCTGGGGATTCCTTTGTCTTAAGGAAGAAATCAATTTGAGCATCAACAAATTTTACGAAATCGTCATCTGCCAAGAGTCTTGAGTTAAACCGCCATGTACGTTGGGGGATTACATTGCCTGGAAAACATAGCTTTAGTGAGACTGGACAATGGTCTGAAATAACAAAACTACCATACTCTACTGCTGACATTAAGGGAAGTAACAACTTGTCCAGGAGAAAATGATCAATCCTGGAATAGGTTTGATGCACTGGTGAATAGAGGGAAAATTGCTTGGAAGATGGATATTTAAATATCCAGAGGTCACTTACACCATATGTCTAAAGGAAGGAATTGATACATTGTGCTGGCTGTCTTAATGTATTACTCGAAGAGCTAGAGCGGTCCAAAATTGGGTGCAAAACACAATTTAAATCCTCCTAAAATTAAATTGTGTGTCGACTAGGCAAAATTGAAAATAAATTACTGAAAATTTTTTCATTGTCCCAATTAGAAGCATACACATTAGCCAGGACTACAGACATGTTTAAACGTTTACCTTGGATTATTATGTATCTGACATTTTTATCCAACACATTTGACTCCAAAACAAAATGTAAATTTTTATGTATGAGTACAGCAATGCCCCTACTTTTGCTATTGAAGTTAGAATGATATATTTGTTTATGTATAACGTCCTATATTAAGTTTAGAATAGTCTTTTTTCAACAGATTTGTCTCCTGTGAATATACAATATCGGATGTTTACTTATTAAGATATACTAACACCTTGTTTCGTTTTGCTGGGTGATTTAGCCCCTGCACATTCCAACCGGTAAAGTGTGTCTTTACTCCACCCATTTTATGGAGGGCTGTCAAAAACATTTATCAGTAGCATATAAAAGGAATCTGGGTTTTGTATGTAGGGGATGTGTGGGGGAGAGAGGAAAAAAAGAGAGAAAAAAAATGGGGGTGATCACACATATACTTATAAACATGAAACAACACAATATTAAAACCTTGCATATAAACTTGCACACACTTCCAGCTACTCCCTCTCTTAACTAGCTTACCATGTGGGATCTCACATAAAAAATAAATCCATTGGAACAGTTTTTGATGTTTTACTACAAAACTACACCATTATTGACAAAATATACTTGAGAGCTAGAAATAACAACGAACATGTGCTAAAGTGGTCATTTAAAAGTTAACCGGAGAGTGACATTAACATTTGTATTGTATTGTAGAATATCCTCTTTTTTTTTGAAAAAGTTGTGGCATTTAATCAAGAAGGTGCGTTGCAGTTATTTGTCGTCCACTGGTTTGCTGCATAGAGTGATTTGAGCGGGGAGACCTCTCCTCAAGATCTTCGCTTTGGTCTCAGCAGAGCCAGCTTCTTTCTTTCACGATACTAAACTCTTTCTCCAGGGTAGTAAGAGAGTCGGAGTATCCACCCAACACAGACTCCAGACCAGTCACTCGCTCTTTCGCTGCTTCCACTCTGGCGTTTACCACTCTTCCACTTCCACTCTTGCTTTTTCCAAGATAGAGGCGCGTGCACACGCTGCGGCTTCTCTCTTTTCCGACAAGACAGTGTTTTTGTGTTCTTTGTCATGTACGTGGCAGTGTTATTGTACGTCCTAGCCGCGTGGGAGGATCTGAACTTGGCTAGCGGCTAACCCACACAAACCTGCTATCCCCTTCATTCTAGCGAACGTAGGCTTGCTAGACAACAAACTGGACTATAGCTGTCTACTTCGTTCATCTTAAATGACTGTAAAGAACTATTGTGCATTTGTGTTTACGGAAACTTGGCTCAGTGACAACGTTCCGGACATTGCTGTTCCAGCCTTCATACTAATGTAGTCTGCAATTACTGCTCGCCACTGGTGGAGTTTATGGTTTTAAAGTGCCGGCTGTTTTATCTACAAAGGGAATAAACAGCCATACTGCTTTTCTCTGTTTACATCCCTCCCAGCTCTAATGCCAACAATATGAGAGAGGCGCTGAAAGACCTGTACCTGGACATCAGTGAGCAGCCTACAGCCCACCCAGATGCTTTTCTCATCCTGGCTGGGGACTTTAACCATGCAGACCTAAAAAGTGTGTTTCCAAAAATACACCAACACATACACTTTTCAACACGGGGCAATAACACACTGGGCTTTGTTTACACCACACAGAGAGGAGCTTACAGCTTGTGATGCAGCAGATTAAGTCTGTCCTGCCCCCCCACCTTGGACCCCTTTCAGTTTGCATATCGGTCCTACCACTCAGCGCTCACAAAAAAAAAAACTCCTACACCCGAATGCTGTTCATAGACTTCAGTTCAGCATTCAACACTATCATCCTTCAACAGCTCACTCAAAAACTGGTCCAGCTGTCAAAGTTACATCTCTCTGTGTAACTAGCTGCTGGATTTTCTCACTGGAAGACCACAAGCAGTACGGGTCGGCAGTAACATATCTAGCACCATCACTCAACACTGGGGCCCCTAAGGGATGTTGAGCCCTATCCTCTTCACTTTTCTGATTCATGACTGTGCACCATCTCACAACTCTAATCTTTTCATGAAGTTTGCGGATGACACAACTGTGGTGGGTCTCATGTACAAAAACAATGAGAAAAACTATAGAAGCAAGGTGAGCCGTCTAGCTGAAAGACAGCTTCATCCATCAGGCTGTCAGGAAGCTGAACCCTCTCACAACTCTGCCACCACTCCCCTCTCCCTCCACACGCACCTTTGGACTCTGACACACATGAAAACACACACACATGCACACATTCATCTGCACTGGTCACTTTATGTAACATTGGTCTACCAGTTAGACACATCATACTACATTTACATATATTATGACACTGTCACTTTGTCATAATCATCATGTGCACAAGCCTTTTTGCACTATATACTGTTCTTTATCAGCACAACTCTGGTTTACAATTTTTTTATTTCGTATGTATATTTTTAGACTACGCTTTAAATATATTTTTAGACCACATTTTATGTACAATTGTATATATTGTAAATTTAGATTTCTTTTTCTTAAAACTCTACTTTTTATATTAATAATATATGTTAGGCACCTAGGGTCTGAGAGTAACGTAATTTTGATTCTCTGTATCTCCTGTACATGTGGCTGAATTGACAATAAAGCTGACTTTGACTTGACTTTAAACGTGGTCCAGCATTGCATAACTGTCCGAAGCAGGTCAATTTGATTGCAAAGTTCATTTGACTGTGCAACGGCCTTTTCTTCAATTTTAGCAATCAAGTTGCCTTTTAGTGCATCAATAGCTTGAAGAACTGCACTGTTATCACTCACCCGCGCCATCTCTTTCTTAGGTGCAGCTTGCACTTCGGGGTTAGCATTAGCATGGAGGCTAGTAGCGGATTCTGCCTCTCGATGGTTGCTTCAGCCTTTATTTATCCTGATTCAAGTTAAATTATGCTCAGAGCAGCTAGACTCTGACACTTAAACGCTTATTTTCCAGTACAGGTATGTTTAAGGTATGAGTATTTAGGATAAGAGCAATATTAAACAAAATTAAGTTTCATGTGAGAACCTCAACATTTTGCGTCTTCACATGGCCGGTAGTCCAAAACAAACAATATAAAAATAATCACAATGAAACAAAATCCTCAGCACTTATAACTCAAATGAAAGTGAAAGGAAAAAATTGCAAATGATTTTAGGCCAGCAGGTTCATCAGATTTAAAAACAGGGAAAAGTAATAATGATAATAATAGGACGGGGAGAAAACAAAACAAGAGAAATAAAATGAGAATTTGGGTAAAGAAAACAAAAACTTTTGGTTCTTACCCACGGAGCGGAGGGGTAAAATGAAATGCTTTTGGTAGCTGACTCCATGTCAGCGAGATAAATCGGTAAGTTGATTTTTTTCAGGACACACTGCACTGAAGTCTTTGGTGATGCACTCGTTCACAGACGTCACGAGCACTTCAGTAACAAGACGGCAATCTTTGCTCTGTTGCTTCAATACATACTTTCGCTTTTTGTTTCTCAAAGCCAATCGTTAAGTTTACAATGCTCGTCTCGACCCGGTTTCTCTACTCGTTTCCCCGCGCTGGAACAGTTCAGTCAAGCTGCCCAATTAAACATTCCTCCTCTTCCTTTAAACTCTCACCCATTTCCTTTTTGCCGTCCCATGGGTGGAGACCAATTAAACAATGTTGACTGTCGTCACAGAAAACACCAAAAATCATAAATGCATGATTATATGCCTTCATGGCTTTGCAATCAAAAAAAATTTGTTAAAATAGAGGACAATGAAAAAAAACAGCCATGAATATAATGAAAAGGGAGTAAATTTGCCCATTGTGTATTGAGATTTAAAAAAAAAAAAAAAAATTTTAAAGCATTTACCCAGAATATGTCAAAATAAGATGCCCCCAAGTATCAGTCCGTTTGCTGAAATGCAGAGAAAGTTTTGGCCAAATTAAGCCTCAAAATCACCCCAGAATTGATGAAAATGACCCAACAGCACACAAGGGGAAAGGTGCACAATCCAGCCTTTATGCAGATGGTGTACAGGTATGATTCATGTCTGCGAGGCAAATATTCAGCTGTTTGTTCAGCTGTGACCCCAGAACTTTTTTCTGATGCGCTTACCAGTCAGGCACAAAATGAACAAGTATTCACTGTCTTCAGGGCTCGAAATTACAACCATTTTGGTCGCATATGCGGCCAAAATTTTCTCTATGCGACCTCAAAATATATTTGGGAGCATTTGTGCGAGTGCAAAAAAATTGCTGTGTGTGACCAGTTTTTACTGCAAAATGTTCAGCACATGCACAGATTCGGGAGATATTCACGCTGAATGCATCTTTGCACTTGAAACGCAGCGCTCAGGAATGGTTTAAAACAGTTGTCATGTCAACTTGCTGCAGTAAACAAAGCCAAGTTCGTAATGCTTGCCCGCCTTTGGGCTCTACCTATTGGCCCACTGCTCTATAACTGAATGCAAATGGATTGGTTAATATCAGCTGTCAATCACAATCACTCAACGCCTTCTGGCTTGGGATGACAGGGAGAGCTACAACCCCGAAAAATTGTAAAGCGCTGTCCATGTAACCATGGCATCTAAAGTTACAAATAACGACACATCTTAGTAATGATCCTGTGCTGAATGTTAATCCACCATCTACACTTTTCAAAGAGTAGATAAAAGACTTCAATTGGCTTCAAGTCCGCTATGAAAAGTCAATTTTCAGCTATCTGTTTGCCACATCTAGCACGAGAGCTTCTGTTTAATCCTTCATTTAATCGGCAGATGCTGTCCGCCGTGCAAGTGGCAGCTGACAGTCACATATAATCTTACATATAATCCTACAATGACAGTCACATATAATCTTAACCAATGTCCCCAGTCTGAGCCGATAGGAGCCATGATAATTAGTTCACCTTTTGAGTCTTCTGGTTGTTGAGTCGTTCGTTCATCACGTGACAGAATAACTCAAACCCGAGGACTCGAGAGTTGAATAGATCAATTCTTTTTTTTTTTGGCTCTAAACGCATATGATTGGCCCGTGATGAACGAATGATTCAAACCCGAGGACTCGAGAGGTGAACAGATCAATTCTTTTTCTTGCTCTAAATGCATATGATTGGCATATAAATGCATATGATAGGCTGTAGTCTTTCATGTGGTGAACAAACGACTCGGTAGAGGACTCGAAAAATGAACTGATCTTGTCTCGCACTACACATCGTGCACATGAGCGAATTAATGAATCTTTTAGTTAATCCGAGTCATTCATTCATTTTGTCACATAACATGAAAGAAAGCATAAGAGATGAGTTATTTAATAAATCAAATAGTCTTTGTGAATAGTTTTGTAACATGATGCTGCCAGCATTAGACACTTAAACACTGTTTAATTGTTGTTTATTGTTTTATTATTATTATTATTTCACCAGAAAAGCTTTTATAACAAATCAGATTACTTTATAAATCACGACAATAAAATAAGCAAAAGAAAAACAAAATAGTGCACATCAAGCTAGGCTTTTTAATAAATAAAAACAAGCAAGCTTTAAATTAAATAACGTGTTTGTGCCATAAAATCTTTATATGAAATATGGCAACTCTTCCCAGTAGATGTTTTTATGAAACAGCAATTTAAGTGAAAGATAATACATATAAAAATACAAAAGCCACAGAGCCTAATGAGCTTAACAACTTGACTTGAGAATAGAACAGTGCATTTAAAAAAAATTTAAAATTAAATAAGCTTTAAAACAACATTGTGTGGCTTTACTTGTTGGACTTGGCTTAAAGTTAATAACACAAGCTCTGAACCTTTGATAGGCTGAGTCTGTTTCTTCTTTTGTCATTAGTTGTTGTCGCAGGATAAAAGATGCTAAATGAGTAAATGCAAATGCAAACTTTCTTTATACAAATATTAGACCAACACATAAAGTCTGCATAGAAAAACATTAAACAAAAATGGGGTATAAATGAACAAACTACAAATCACTTGTAATTGTAGAATTTAATTAATCTATCACCTAGCTTAGTTTGTTTTCTGATAGCAAGCCAGCAAATAGACAAATCAATATATACTAGATATAAACCACATATCCAGTAGGAAAAAAGCAGCAATAACTTAGTGACAAAAGGACAGACCTTTTTTATTTCTTAGAAAATGCTTTTTAAGTTCACATTGTTTGATGATTTTATGAAAAGTTTAAAATATGATCATATGATGCAACAAAAATTTTGTTTTACATAAATATTATTGACTGAGGTTCTCGTTACAGTGTACAGTGGAGCTACAGTTTAAGATCAGATATGCACATAATAATGTAAGGATGGCTATATCTCTCCATAATAATAAACCCTGAAACTGTTATGGAACTCCACACGAGACAAGAGCATGAGAATGGTCAGTCACTAAAACAACTTTCTAATGTGAGAAGAAGATTCAGGTTGTCTCGATCATGCATCCTGAGCCCCCCTCTTTGCCCTGGACTTTACCTTCTCCACCAGAGCAGCTCACTCACATTCCACACAGAATGTTTAAATTCTTAATATGGTGTATCTTGTGGCTTTATATTCATGTTTGGTGTGATTTAAAATGTCTCTGTGTGATTGGTAAAGTGGTCTTAATTTTACTGTAATATTTTACAATCTCCTTTATATCAGTTAACTTGGGTTTTGACTTTGATATGATCTTTGCCAGATGCTCCACTACAAGGAAAATGGTCTTCGCATCAACTCATGACCAGGCCAGAGTCTCGGTGAAGCTTTTATTGTCTTGAATTTATGATGATTTGAGTATTTAGGCAAAGGGTGCAGAAGTGTCCGAGTGATCCTGTAGACAGGATACCCCATTGCAGGTTGTGAGTCTCTGAGCTCTGCATCAGGACTTATATGCTGCAACGTATTTCTACATGGTCAGGTATTCCTCTTTAACTCTTAAATGTATCTTTGAGTAATTGATGTTGTACAATCTTGATTGACTTATTTTGTTTAATTATGTGAACTGGAATGGAAAATCTTTTCCTGACAAATAAATGTAAAATTCTTGTTTAACTCTAATATCTCCTGAAATCATTTAAATCTAGTAGATTGTTTAGGCTGATGTTTCCGCAGTCTACGACCAGGATTATTCATACATTCAGGCGCAATGGATGGAGCATAGGCACAGAATTAGAGACTTGTTGATTTCTGACAATCACTGATGATATAATCTAGGGACTAAATCAAACTTTCTTTAAGTATGTGCAAGCATGGGGCGGCCTATTATTACTTAAAGGAAATTAGCTTATCTGCTAAGAATTGGAACTGGCGAAGATATGTCCGTGTGCAGATGAAACTGCCCAGCCATACTGACTCTAAGCGACTTTGAGTGAACGATGAAACATTAATTGAATATAAGGATTTATTAGGTTAATAAATCTAAATTAGACCTAATCACAACCTATAAGGTAATCAGCTTGAATTAGATGAATCTAAAATTATTATAAATTGGAGTCAGATTAAAATTCAGAGCTAGAAACAAATTAAAATAAATTACAACGAATAAAAATATTTCTTTTCACATGTGCTAAAAGGTTTACACGCATTTAACCTTCACCCATGCTGTTAGCTCCGTCATGGGACTAATAGATGGACCCTCACATGTGTGTGTATTTATATAGTTTATAACCATAATAGTTCTACAGTTTCTTCTATTTCACTTGTTGATTTCTATTTTATTGCGCATTTTATTTAAATAGTGTATTTATTTTGTTAAAGAGTCCATATTATGGGTTTTTGAAAATGCCCTTCCATGTAGTGTGTAACAGCTCTAAGTGAAGTGAAATATGCAGCTAAGGCTTAAATCTGTAAGTGTACAATGTTTAAAACTGTTGATTCATCTATAAAAGAGTCGACTCATAGTGCTTCAAATGAGTCGTCTTGATAACGGGTCATTAGGTGTTTTGTGATGACGTATCTACGAAACACAAGTAGTTGCGTGCGCAAACCCGGGAGATTTGAAACCTGCGGCCTCACCTACTAGCACAAAAAAAAAAAGCCACACACACACACACGCGCGCGCAGGTCGAATGTGACGTCACACTGTGCAGATGGATATTATTGAGTCTCTACCCAAAGATGAAACCTCAGCATTAGCCCAGCCTTGAGCAGTTTGAGTGCTTCTGGAAACTTCATGCTTTAGACTGGGTGTATATTACATGCTTAATATTCTATTTTTAGACTGTGTGTGTGTGTGTGTGTGTGTGTGTGTGTGTGTGTGTGTAGGCCTATTATTATTTAAAATAAAATTTAAAATAAAAATGATTATATTATGTAAAAAATATTATTCTTTATAATTATATCCAGTTCCCCTAAAACTTTGCTTAAATACCATATACATTTATTAAATAAATAAAACCAAAAAGTAAATAACTGTTTAGTCTGACAAGTTTTCAGGACATATCAAATTTCAGCACAACACTAACTAACTTTTCTCAATCACACACACACACACACACACACACACACACACACACACACACACACATGTACACACTCTCACTAACACACTCACTCTTGTACATGCTCTCTCTCACACACACCTACATTCTATCTCATTTCAATCAGAATGACTTTTTTAGCATAATTGGAAATGATACAATGTTGCCAACACAAACACATAGACATCTCACAGACACATGTACATGCTCTCACTTACAAATATAAGCCCTCTCTCTCTCACACACACACACACACTTCTACATGCTCTCTCATGAACATGTACTGGCTCTCTCTCTTACACACACTACTACATGCTGTCTTTCACTCACACACACACACACACACACACACACACACATATGTGTTATACACATATTTGTTATACACACATATATAATGATACTTATGATACTTATTAATATAATTTTACGTGCTCATTAGGCTAACGATAGGTGGTTGCATTATTATTATTTGGTCATGAAGGTATTAATTGTTTTAAATAGTTTTTTAGCTAATAATGTTTGTGATGTCATACATGCTACAAAAGGCTTTTGAAGCTGACAAGACGTGGAGCAACCATGACCAGAGCGTTTCAGAGAGAAGGTGTCTCTCAAAATGCAGTGGCCCAGCTCGCTGCAATTGCAGAGCTGTACTTTGCTAACAGGGACCAATTTAACAGAATCAGCTTCACACCAGGAAAATTAACAGAGTTCGCTCAAAAGGGTTGAGAGCTCATTTTTGGAGACTTTTGCATAAAGGTTGTATCAATGAAAAGGAAGGGTTCACTTTTGTCTTTTTATCTGAGTAAGTGATTAGAGTAGATTTGCTATCTCACTTATTGTTAAGGCCATGTTTATTGTATGTTTCTTTGTTCAATAATGCTCCTGTTTACTGTTGCTAAAATGTAGAAGCAAAAACCTACAGCACAATAAGCTTAGCTTATACAGTTGAAATCAGAATTATTAGCCCCCTTTTGATTTTTTTTCCCTTTTTTAAATATTTCCCAAATGATGTTTAACAGAGCAAGGAAATTTTCACAGCTTGTCTGATAATATTTTTTCTTCTGGAGAAAGTATTATTTGTTTTATTATGGCAAGAATAAAAGCAGGTTAAAAAATTTTTAAAGCCATTTTTGGGACAAAATTATTAGCCTCTTTAAGCTATTTTTTCGATAGTCTTCAGAACAAACCATCATTATACAATAACTTGCCTAATTACCCTAACCTGCCTAGTTCACCCTATTAACTTAGTTAAGCCTTTAAATGTCACTTTAAGCTGTATAGAAGTGTCTTGAAGAGTATCAAGTAAAATATTATTTACTGTCATTATGGCAAAGATAAAATAAATAAGTTATTAGAAATGGGTTTTTAAAACTATTATGCTTGGAAATGTGCTGAAACAATCTCCCCTCCATTACACAGAAATTGGGGGGAAAAAATAAACAGGGGCGCTAATAATACAGGGGGGCTAATAATTCTGACTTCAACTGTAATGCCAAAGGAAAAAAAATTGACATCGGATGCAAATTTTTAAAATTCCGACTAAATTAATTAATTTTCTTTTCAGCTTAATCCCTTTATTAATCTGGGGTTGCCACAATGGAATGAACCACCAGCTTATCCAGCAACTTCCATGTTTTACACAGCAGATGCCCTTCCCGCTGCAATGCACCACTGGGAAACATCCAAGCACACACATATTTGAGCCTACTCAATTTACCTGTACCACATGTCTTTGGACTTGTGGAGGGAACCGGAGCACCCAGAGGACACCCACGCGAACACAGGGAGAACATGCAAACTCCACACAGAAATCCCGCCTGACCTAGCTGAGGCTCGAACCAACGACCTTCTTACTGTGAGGTGAACATTCTACCCTCTGCGCCACCACATTGCCCGCCATTTGAATTGTTTTTCTAAAATTAGTTTTTTTTTTCAGCCTACTGTTTGAAAGATAATGAAAAAAATATTTGCCACAAAAAAAGTTTAATTGCAGAACTGAGACTTAAAAAAAATATTCATTTTAGAAAAAAAATGTATATGGTGGCTGCATGGTGGTGCAGTGGGTAGCATGTTTGCCTCACAGCAAGGAGGTCACTAGTTTGAGCCTCGGCTGGGTCAGTTGGTGTTTCTGTGCTGATCATCTCCCGATGTTTGTGTGGGTTTCCTCTGGGTGCTCTGGTTTCCCTGACAAGTCCAAAAACATGTGGTACAGGGGAATTGGGTAGGCTAATTTGTATGTAGTGTATGAGTGTGTGAATGAGTGTATATGGTTGTTTTCCAGTGATGGGTTGCAGCTGGAAGGGCATCTGCTGCATAAAACATATGCTGAATATGTTGGTAGTTCATTCTGCTTTGGCGACCCCTGATTAATAAAGGGACTAAGCTGAAAAAAATGAATGAATATATGTTATATGGAAATTAAAGGTTTTGCATCTGAACTCTTCAAATGTAACAATTGTTTTTAGTTGTCCTGAAGTAAATGTTTTCCTCAGCTTAATTATCTGGGCTGTTTATTTTGTTTTTTGACAGCAATACATTAAAAGCAGTTGGACAAACTAATGACTCTGGTATTTATTTTTATGTTCTTGTATGTGTGGTGCTGTTGTGTGTCTTCAAATACTTGCATCAGTGTTGCTACTACCTGTCTGTTGACTATCTGCTGAACATTTACAGAATAGTAACCATGCTGTCTGTGATGTTGGCTCCTTACAGTCATTCACCAGCATTTCTTAATTTTTCACTTCATATTGATGGGCCTAGTGTGACAACAGATGAGCAGATAAATGTAACTTGAAGTAAACTAACTGTCTACTGAAAGTTGGGTTAAATGTAACGAATAGTTGGTTGAAGACTTTTCAAGTGCAAATGCATGTATGAAATTTTTACCTAACCCTAACTTTATATTTGTTTAAAGTTCATTTTAAATTATGTTGTGTTGCTTCTTATAGGCATCTGAATGTTTACTAAAAGTCTATTGATAAACTGATTAACAACTACATGCAGACAATGACAACAAAAAAATCTTGATGGTAAATTTTCTGAAAACTTGTTTAAGATTTGTTGCATATCTACTAATACACTGTAATACACTACAACCTAATTAGGTAGCATGTAACTTATCAAAAGTTTAATAAATGTTGAGGATTTGTTGCATATCTACTAATACTCTGTTGAACATCTGTTGAAGATTTGTTACATATCTACTGATAGATTGTTGACCATCTAGAACTTATTTTGGTAACACAACTTACTAAAAGTTTAATAAATGTTTACGTGTTGTAAAAATTGTAATGATTGCCTAAGAACATTTAAAAGACAATCTACAGATACTACCCAGATGAGAGTAAACAGATAAGAACTTGAAAAGTAACTTATGGTCAACAGACTATCTAAAGGGGGACCATCAAAATAAAGTGTTACCATTAAGAGAAGATTGTATCCTGGCACAAACATAGAAGATGGAACAAGGTTTGTAAAAAACAGATTTCCAGAAGAGATGGTCTTCTTACCATACAGTACCAAAATCGAGACGGCTGAAGGGCCACAGCACTTTAGAGTCATGCACACCAATCAGGTAAAAACCTGTGGACTACGCATGAGCTCAGACCATGTGATGAAGGAATGCCCAGAATTCAGGTGCTTCAAATGTGACGAAAGGGGACATTTCGCTAGGACCTGTACAGCTGTGTTGGGCCCGGATTGTAAATTGGCCCTAATACCTGCAGGGAGCTTGTCACGCTGAGTTGGCTTTGTCCGCTTGATTGACAAACGTGTACACCTTGTTTTATCCTTGCACGCCTAAGTTCGCTGGGGTAAGCACTTGTGGGGTTTCTGTAGTGTAGTGGTCATCACGTTCGCCTAACACGCGAAAGGTCCTCGGTTCGAAACCGAGCAGAAACAGTGCTCTTCTTTTGGCGAGAAAATAATAGCATCCACTGCCGCACCAGCAATGATCGTCAACAGGCACCCAATCAAAAAGGGTTATCTGCTAGTTGTACTTCTGAAGGTTTCCATAGTGTAGTGGTTGTCACGTTCGCCTTACACGCGAAAGGTCCCCAGTTCGAAACTGGGTGGAAACTACCTCTCTTTTACGACAATTGTCAAATCAGGCTTCTGTTGAGTATTGATGTTCACTGAAAACATTCTTTCTGCAGAGCGTTGTGAGGCTAGAAGTTTGAATTCAACTCAGTGTTTACCTCCCCTTGCGGTGTCGCAAACTTGCGTAGAATCTGATTTCTTTTAGCTTTTTGTTGTGCATGAGCAGGTGGCCAGTGCGTTTGCTGGCCCTCCACGATGCGGACCGTACAAGACAGCTCTATAAAAAAAGACTACAAATACTTGAAGCACCACTGGCCTATTGGTTTCCGTAGTGTAGTGTTTATCATGTTTGCATTACACGCTAAAGGTCTCCTGTTCGAAACTGGGCCGAAGCATACAATTAGTGGACACTTTTGTTCAAAGCGACATACAATAGTGGAGGTATTTAGCGATTCAACAAGACGAGGCAATGCATACGAAAAAGGGCTATATATTCCAAGTAATTTGTTTGTGCTCAGGGAATTTAGTGCTGGAGTAGGAGTGTCGTTTTCTTTAGAGAGAGGGATATTCACCGGGGTTCGGGTGTACTCTGAAGAGATGGGTGTTAGCTGTCGTTTGAAGGAGACCAGTGTATCCGTAATCCGAGTAGGAATGGCAAAATGATTCCACCAGCGTAGAACATTGAATGAAAACATTGTGGAAAGTGACTTTCAGTCTCTCTGCGATGGCACCACAAGACAGTGCTCTCACCCTAACCGGAGGCTCCTGTGTTTATCACGATGGCTTTACAAGCGGAGGGTCTCCTGTTAGAAACTAAGCGGAAACATTCAGATTTGCTTTTACGCGCATTCTTAATAGGCTCTCTGCTCACTGGATGATGCACGATACAAGGTCGTGGATCTGTCAAATGTCATAACTTGACGTTGTACGAGGATTTGACGAAAAAATGCCCTGCAAACCTTAAAAATTAACACCATCCCAGGACAATTCTTTTGATCCCCTTTCGGTGCACTTGCATTAAAGCCCGCGTGATGCGGCGCTTTGTCAGTGTTACTGTATCATTCGGACATGGTGGCAGGGAGTTAAAGACTTCAGCGAGAGCGCATAGCCACAGGCTCGGTTTGTCAGAAGTGGGATTCGAACCCACGCCTCCAGGGGAGACTGCGACCTGAACGCAGCGCCTTAGACCGCTCGGCCATCCTGACATGCAAGTTTGGCAGGAGCTGTCTCCTGGGAGCCACACCGCAGTACCGTGACATGGAATCTGGTGTTTCACAGCTTGCCCAGCTCCGGCTGTCCACCTCATTGGCGCAGCAGGCAGCTAAGCTGTGCTCTGCTCCTGGGGCTGCGCCTAGTTTCAATAGCCAACACTTGACAGCTGTCATTGCTTACGACCACACCACCCTGAGGGCGCTATAGAGCAAACAGGAAGTGAGTTGGCAGCAGTGAGGAGAGAAAGGCTCTCCCCATTTTGCTTGTCTACCTTTTTGTTTATTGACCTTGAGTGGTTTGTTTGTTTGTTTTATTTTTGTCTTTAAAAACCACCTAACAGCAGCATTTTGCTGACTGAAGGGTGGTTATGTGTTTTTTATTTTTAATCATGGACAGATTACCCGGCAACGACACGGAAATGGAGGGACTTGCACGAAAGGATAAAGAAAATGGGCTGGATAATAGACGAAGAGATAAAAAATGGACTTGACAGCAGACAAAGAGATAAATAAAATGAAGAGCCCGGCCAACGAAAAGGTGAAAAAGGTAAGAATAAGCAAGAGATACAAAGAAGAGTGTGCACAAAGGAAGCAACAGTAACTGTAGAAGTAGAAAATGTAAAAGATGCAAGAAGGTTTGATATAATCAAAGCAGTCACGGAGCTGATTGGAGAAGGAAGAATTCTGGCGGTGAGACCCAAACAAACAAGGGAGTATGAAGTAACAATGGAGACTGAAGATGACACCGAAATTTTAATAGACAATGGATTGACAATTAAAGGAGTGAAATCTGAAGTACGGAGGTTACAAAACAGAGACTATGTTGTTTCGTTCAAGCATCTGCCTGTTTACCTAGCTGATGAAGAAATTTTAAGCAAGCTAGAGGGATGGGGAGTTTTCCCCATGTCTAAAACTAAAAGAAGACTGTATCCAGGCACAAGCATAGAAGATGGAACAAGGTTTGTAAAAAACAGATTTCCAGAAGAGACGGTCTCCCTACCATACAGTACCAAAATCGAGACGGCTGAAGGGGCACAGCACTTTAGAGTCATGCACACCAATCAGGTAAAAACCTGTCGACTACGCATGAGCTCAGACCATGTGATGAAGGAATGCCCAGAATTCAGGTGCTTCAAATGTGACGAAAGGGGACATTTCGCTAGGACCTGTACAGCTGTGTTGGGCCCGAATTGTAAATTGGCCCTAATACCTGCAGGGAGCTTGTCACGCTGAGTTGGCTTTGTCCGCTTGATAGACAAACGCGTACACCTTGTTTTATCCTTGCACGCCTAACTTCACTAGTGAAAGCAATTGTGGGGTTTCTGTAGTGTAGTGGTCATCACGTTCGCCTAACATGTGAAAGGTCCTCGGTTCGAAACCGAGCAGAAATAGTGCTCTTCTTTTGGCGAGAAAATAATAGCATCCACTGCCGCACCAGCAATTATCGTCAACAGGCATCCAATCAAAAAGGGTTATCTGCTAATTGTATTTCTGAAGGTTTCCATAGTGTAGTGGTCATCACGTTCGCCTTACATGCGAAAGGTCCCCAGTTCGAAACTGGGTGGAAACAACCTCTGGCTTTTACGACAATTGTCAAATCAGGCTTCTGTTGAGTACTGATGTTCACTGAAAACATTCTTTCTGCAGATCGTTGTGAGGCTAGAAGTTTGAATTCAACTCAGTGTTTACCTCCCCTTGCGGTGTCGCAAACTTGCGTAGAATCTGATTTCTTTTAGCTTTGTGTTGTGCATGAGCAGGTGGCCAGTGCGTTTGCTGGCCCTCCACGATGCGGACCGTACAAGACAGCTCTATAAAAAAAGACTATAAATACTTGAAGCACCACTGGCCTATTGGTTTCCGTAGTGTAGTGTTTATCATGTTTGCATTACACGCTAAAGGTCTCCTGTTCGAAACTGGGCCGAAGCATACAATTAGTGGACACTTTTGTTCAAAGCGACATACAATAGTGGAGGTATTTAGCGATTCAACAAGACGAGGCAATGCATACGAAAAAGGGCTATATATTCCAAGTAATTTGTTTGTGCTCAGGGAATTTAGTGCTGGAGTAGGAGTGTCGTTTTCTTTAGAGAGAGGGATATTCACCGGGGTTCGGGTGTACTCTGAAGAGATGGGTGTTAGCTGTCGTTTGAAGGAGACCAGTGTATCCGTAATCCGAGTGGGAATGGCAAAGTGATTCCACCAGCGTAGAACATTGAATGAAAACATTGTGGAAAGTGACTTTCAGTCTCTCTGCGATGGCACCACAAGACAGTGCTCTCACCCTAACCGGAGGCTCCTGTGGTTATCACGATGGCTTTACAAGCGGAGGGTCTCCTGTTAGAAACTGAGCGGAAACATTCAGATTTGCTTTTACGCGCATTCTCAATTGGCTCTCTGCTCACTGGATGATGCACGATACAAGGTCGTGGATCTGTCAAATGTCATAACTTGACGTTGTACGAGGATTTGACGAAAAAATGCCCTGCAAACCTTAAAAATCAACACCATCCCAGGACAATTCTTTTGATCCCCTTTAGGTGCACTTGCATTAAAGCCTGCCTGATGCTGCGCTTTGTCAGTGTTACTGTATCATTCGGACATGGTGGCAGGGAGTTAAAGACTTCAGCCAGAGCGCATCACCACAGGCTCGGTTTGTCAGAAGTGGGATTCGAACCCACAGCTCCAGGGGAGACTGCGACCTGAACGCAGCGCCTAAGACCGCTCGGCCATCCTGACATGCAAGTTTGGCAGGAGCTGTCTCCTGGGAGCCACACCGCACTACCGTGACATGGAATCTGGTGTTTCACAGCTTGCCCAGCTCCAGCTGTCCACCTCATTGGCGCAGCAGGCAGCTAAGCTGTTCTCGGCTCCTGGGGCTGCGCCTAGATTCAATAGCCAACACTTGACATCTGTCATTGCTTACGACCACACCACCCTGAGGGCGCTATAGAGCAAACAGGAAGTGAGTTGGCAGCAGTGAGGAGAGAAAGGCTCTCCCCATTTTGCTTGTCTACCTTTTTGTTTATTGACCTTGAGTGGTTTGTTTGTTTGTTTTATTTTTGTCTTTAAAAACCACCTAACAGCAGCATTTTGCTGACTGAAGGGTGGTTATGTTGTGTTTTTTATTTTTAATCATGGACAGATTACCCGGCAACGACACGGAAATGGAGGGACTTGCACGAAAGGATAAAGAAAATGGGCTGGATAATAAACGAAGAGATAAAAAAATGGACTTGACAGCAGACAAAGAGATAAATAAAATGAAGAGCCCGGCCAACGAAGAGGTGAAAAAGGTAAGGATAAGCAAGAGATACAAAGAAGAGTGTGCACAAAGGAAGCAACAGTAACTGTAGAAGTAGAAAATGTAAAAGATGCAAGAAGGTTTGATATAATCAAAGCAGTCACGGAGCTGATTGGAGAAGGAAGAATTCTGGCGGTGAGACCCAAACAAACAAGGGAGTATGAAGTAACAATGGAGACTGAAGATGACACCGAAATTTTAATAGACAATGGATTGACAATTAAAGGAGTGAAATCTGAAGTACGGAGGTTACAAAACAGAGACTATGTTGTTTCGTTCAAGCATCTGCCTGTTTACCTAGCTGATGAAGAAATTTTAAGCAAGCTAGAGGGATGGGGAGTTTAGAAGTCTGTATCCAGGCACAAGCATAGAAGATGGAACAAGGTTTGTAAAAAACAGATTTCCAGAAGAGACGGTCTCCCTACCATACAGTACCAAAATCGTGACGGCTGAAGGGGCACAGCACTTTAGAGTCATGCACACCAATCAGGTAAAAACCTGTCGACTACGCATGAGCTCAGACCATGTGATGAAGGAATGCCCAGAATTCAGGTGCTTCAAATGTGACGAAAGGGGACATTTCGCTAGGACCTGTACAGCTGTGTTGGGCCCGGATTGTAAATTGGCCCTAATACCTGCAGGGAGCTTGTCACGCTGAGTTGGCTTTGTCCGCTTGATTGACAAACGCGTACACCTTGTTTTATCCTTGCACGCCTAACTTCGCTGGAGAAAGCGCTTGTGGGGTTTCTGTAGTGTAGTGGTCATCACGTTCGCCTAACACGCGAAAGGTCCTCGGTTCGAAACCGAGCAGAAACAGTGCTCTTTTGGCGAGAAAATAATAGCATCCAGTGCCTCACCAGCAATGATCGTCAACAGGCACCCAATCAAAAAGGGTTATCTGCTAGATGTACTTCTGAAGGTTTCCATAGTGTAGTGGTTATCACGTTCGCCTTACACGCGAAAGGTCCCCAGTTCGAAACTGGGTGGAAACAACCTCTTTCTTTTACGACAATTGTCAAATCAGGCTTCTGTTGAGTACTGACGTTCACTGAAAACATTCTTTCTGCAGAGCGTTGTGAGGCTAGAAGTTTGAATTCAACTCAGTGTTTACCTCCCCTTGCGGTGTCGCAAACTTGCGTAGAATCTGATTTCTTTTAGCTTTGTGTTATGCATGAGCAGGTGGCCAGTGCATTTGCTGGCCCTCCACGATGCGGACCGTACAAGACAGCTCTATAAAAAAAGACTATAAATACTTGAAGCACCACTGGCCTGGATGCACGATACAAGGTCGTGGATCTGTCAAATGTCATGACTTGACGTTGTACGAGGATTTGACGAAAAAATGCCCTGCAAACCTTAAAAATCAACACCATCCCAGGACAATTCTTTTGATCCCCTTTCGGTGCACTTGCATTAAAGCCCGCGTGATGCGGCGCTTTGTCAGTGTTACTGTATCATTCGGACATGGTGGCAGGGAGTTAAAGACTTCAGCCTGAGCGCATCGCGGCAGGCTCGGTTTGTCAGAAGTGGGATTCGAACCCACGCCTCCAGGGGAGACTGCGACCTGAACGCCAGCTGCCGAAGGATAGTCCGACAATATTTCACAAATGTTGAAGATGAGAGCCAATCGGAGCGATACGCTCTAACATTGTAGCCAATCACGTTGCAGCGCTTCAACATTTGCATCCAATCGCGGACCGGAATTCTCAACATTTGACCAATCAGAGTCGAGACAATGTTGAAGCCGGGGGGTAGGAACTGTTCCAAGAATCACCGCTAGGTGTGCAGTCAAACAGGTTAGTCAGATGTCAATCAATTTTCTGAACTGAGCCGAAGGTACACGAAGGAATGACGCGGTCCTCTGGAGGCGGGTCAGAGGTCAAAAAAGTTCATTGACCATCAGTGATATTCAACGAACAGCATCATTCGACAGAGCACAGCATCGTTTTGCTTGCAGTAAAGGATTTTTTCCGATAGTGATTTCTTAAAAAAGGTAGGAAAAACTACACAATTGCACGAATTAATGTTTTAGTGTGTTGTATTTCAAATTTGGATACTTTAATTCAAAACCGTTTAATTTATAGGAGAAAAATGTCTGAAAAATCTCATAAAGCCATGTCAGACGCTCACTGGATTTCACGTCTGAAAAAGTTTGCCAGCACAGGAGTTTGGCCATCAAATGAGGGCAACAGGCCAGCTCCTCAACAAAAAAAGTGGCATGAGATTTATCAAAGGGTGTGTATTTCATTTACATGATATAACGTTTGTTGAAATTTGCTTAACAGAGTAACGTTAACTTGTTAGGCTTCAGTACATTCAGTACAGTATCTGTGTAAAACATGTCATACTTGTTTTTAAATATTAAAGTGTTTTAAATTGCATGTATTTTGAGATTTACGTCGAATAATTTAGTAAGTTTGACCGTTTATGAGAGAGATCTGAAAAGGTGGGGGAAGGGATTATGAGTACAGTATACAGCATGTGGTTTTAAGGCCTGAAATGTTCCTGTCCAGTTCCTTTTATTCTTCTTTTCGTTTTTGGAGATACAAACTGTACGATTACATATTAGACAAATATTAAACACATTCTAGAAACAGTGTTAAATTAATTTACAGAGCTATTGTGTGCTTTATTAAGGGAGTCATTGAGTAAAAATTCTTATTTAGTTATAAAAGTTTTTTGTATTGTATAAAATTATTTAATATATCTTTCATGATTTTTTCAGATTGAGAAATGCCCATTGCAATCTCGTGGGCAGAGGACTTTGCTTGGAGGTGTGCTGAAATGCACATGTGGTTTTCACACTCAAAAGGTACATTTTTGAGTCAATATGTGTTTATTTTTATTTACTAGAATGCCTTTCCTTTTTCATGATTATATGTATTTTTGTGATTTATTTTCAGCAGAGTACTGCTTCTGCTGCTCCAGCACAAACGGTGCAACAACCTGCCCCTACTGTACCTGCTCAGGAGGTGATGGAGACGAGACAACTTGAGGCCCAGCCCCAGCCCCCGTCTACTCCATCAGTGGCATCAAAGATTTCACCGCAATTGTCAATGGTACATTTTTTTTTTAATCAAAAGAAATGACAATTTCAGTGTTTCAAGAGTTCAAGGTGTTCAAAGTTCAGTTCAAAGTTCAAACATAGGAGAGAAAAGAACAAAAAGCAATAAAAAAAGTTGAGGTGTTGCTAGAAACCTGCTTCTTTTCATACCTCTTCTACAGTGGGGGGTAGCAGACACTTGCTGATTGGTCGGTTTGAGTTTCAAAGTGTAAGCTAAAATTTGTACTTTTCTAAACAACGAGTCTGAGGTATTATCTTGAAAAAGATACTTACTTATTTAAAAAATATATAAATATATATATATTTTTTTTTGCTACCACAGGTATGATAATATTTTTTCTTCTGGGAGAAAGTCTTATTTGTTTTATTTCGAATACATTTTTCAAGGTCAATATTATGAGCCTCTTTAAGCTTTTTTTTTTTTTTTTTTGGCATAGTCTACAAAACAAACCATCGTTATACAATAACTTGCCAAACTACCCTAACCTGTCTAGTTAACCTAATTTACCTAGTTAAACCTTCAACTGTCACTTTAAGTGGTATAGAAGTGTCTTGAAGAATATCTAGTCAAATATTATTTACTGTCATCAGGGCAAAGATAAAATAAATCAGTTCTTAGGAATGAGTTATTAAAACTTTAATGTTTAAAAAAATGTGCTGAACAAATCTTCTCTCCATTAAACAGAAATTGGTGGAAAAAAATAAAAAAGCGGGCTAATAAATCAGACTTCAACTGTATATAACACATAGTGTGATGTTGTAATATACAATGTATGTTTTTGTTGAAATGCATGATGTAATAATAGTACAATAATACTGTATATAACATAATGCAATACTTTATTCCTTTGGTAGTAAAACAAAATATTTGTTTGCATATTGCTCCTTGATCCAGAAAACTATAATTTTAATCAAAGCCTAACATGTCACATTTATTTGCAATGAACCAGTTGTCTAATTAAATCTATTCTAACTTATATCTTATTTCTACCTGTAAAAGTAGCAGAGTTTGGTAGTAAAATGATTGTACAACAGACATATTGAAAGATAGTTTCTAATTGCTTGAAATGTAATGTGATATACACTAATGTTCAAAAAATTATTATTGTTAAAATATAAAAGCTTAATATTAATCATATATTGCAAGAATTCTATTGTGTTTGATTTGCTCATCAATTAAGTAGATTTTATTTGATTTGAATTGTTTGAATAAATTATTCTTTATTTATTTAATTTGCCTATATTATTATTTCACATTATTCCAGTTTTTACTAAATATTTGATTAAATAAATGTAGCCTTGATAAACATAATTAAAACATAAAAAAAATACATTGAGCAGATTGCAAACCTTTGAACAATAGTGTACATTTTGCCATTGTGAACACAGTGTTTTTAATGAAATGCTTTTTGTCTTGCCCTTTTTGAGTTCACCAAACCAAGATTTTCCGGATCCCACATTGCTGCAGCAAAGCCAAATCTTAGTGTGGCTAGAAGACCATCACAGGTTGACGTTCAGCCCAGTTCAGCAGTGTGTAGTGCTTCTACACCAAGCACGGCTGTAAGTATTGTCATAATCCACATAGCTTTCTGAGAGAATTTGGTATAAGCATTTGTTTTACGTAAATTCGTATTTTTATTAAGTACAGTCACATTAAATCTCAATAAAACATCTCTGTAGTATTCTTTTAGTGCATAAAAACATATATATTAAAAATAAGCACCATTCTTTAAACTTTTTGTTCTGCATAGAAGCGCTGTGACAAAATTTTACAGTTTAGCAGCAATCATTCATTTCCAATGTATTTTATACATTAATGTTCAAATAAAGTAATGGTTGCAAAAAATTCTGATTAGTTAATGTTACTTATAGATATATATTTACAAAATGCACTTTGTTATACTGCTTGTTTGTACAGACACAGGACCTTCAAGTTTCTGCCCCCGTCCTCACATCCACTACGGCAGTGACCAGTTCCACAGAGCCGTCCAGCATTGTCTCAGTAAGTAATTTCATATTTTCTGTCCAAAAAAAGGTAATTTGGTTTGCATATTTGCTGCCCCAGCTGAATTCACACAAAGTGGTTTTAAGACCAGCCAATTAAATTGACTTGATGTTAATTAACTAAGCTTGATATATGTATAAATGTTAACAAAATAAAGAGAGGATAAAATAAAGCAAAGAATCACAAAAATTACGCCTTCTGTTGTTGATATTTTATGTTCACAGTAGTAAAAGAAAAGAAAATGGATGGAAAAGTAGAAAGGAAAAAGAGAAATAACTGTATTGGAAAATACTTTTGCTTCTTTAAAGAAAATGTTTATTGGTGAAATTCTATTAATGATTTTTGGAATTGAAAAACATAATAAGGTATTTAAAAACAATCACTTAAAATCAAAGGTATTTAGATTATAATCATGATATCATGTGAGGGTACTCACTCAAATATGTAAGGTGCATTTACATTACCAGACTAAAGGTTTGATCTATTTTCCTTCACAGACTGCACCTTCTGGGTCATTGTTGCAAGCTCCATCAGCTGTTCCACTTCCGCGCCTTTGGGCTGAAACCTTGCCACCAGAGGACCACAAGTGGATTGCCACCAGGCTTTTTAAAATGGGGTCCAAAGGAAAGCCAGAGCTTCGAGACAACCTCCAGCTCTGGTATTACCCTCCACAGCCTGCACTTACATACAATCAGGCTCCAGCTCCAGACAGATTTTTCTGTCATTCACTTTTGCTGTGGATGCCATACAAGCTGTGGAGGGTCAAAGTCCTTTGCCCTAATCCTGCATGTGGACAGCATCAGCTGACAGGTGGAGGTCTGCACAAAAGGGCACGGCAGGTTCTGGACATCGACAGGATGTACAACATGGTTACAGAAACCCTCATCTGTACCAAGTGCAAAGCCTCGCATGTGTCCTGGAGTCAGACTGTCTTGCAGCAGCTGGATCTTGGCCATCCCTCAGAGTTTCGGGTCATTCTCACACAGAAGTGAGTAATTGAACACCTTTATTCCTCATGCAGTTGTTAACCTATCATCACAGATATATGAAAATACTTTACAAATATATATATATATATATATATATATATATATATATATATATATATATATATATATATATATGTTTATATTAATATTCTTCTGTTCCTAAGGTACGCCTGTGATATAAGAGTCATTCGCCTACTGCGTGAGCGTGGACTAGGCAACAGCCCCACAAGGGTCATCAAACAACTGAAGGAAAACCACAGTGAAGAGTGGCTCCAGCGTCTAGCCCGCTACACCACTCAGTGTGTGGATTTCCTCAGTAGACCTGGGGTGTTGCCGATCACCTTCCAGGAGCCCCCAGCACCTACAGTTGTGCCAAGCTGCAAGTGGCTCCTCACTGTCTACAGCCAGGACATCTTGACAAGGCTGAATGAAATCCATGCCAGGATAACATCGACCCATGGGTCCATCTTGAAGATGGATTCAACTAAAAAGGTTAGTGGATATTCATCAATTTATAATTTCTTTATTATATTCCAGCATTGGTAAAAACCCTTTGTGTAGTCTGCTTGATCTGACGATACACCATGGTTCTTCTCTTGTCTAATCTAGATCACAAAAAAGCTGTCCGGGACAGCAAAAGGAACAGGACTCTGGCTCACCTCTGTTGGCAATGAGTTTGGTCAGGTGCTGATAAGTGTGCTCACTGCCCAGGAAGGAGCAGGACTGGACAGGATGATGGATGGGCTGGTCAGAAGATACCAGGAGTCTGGTGTGGATCCACCTGCTGTTTTGTATGTGGACTGTGGGTGCTGCACTGATGTGGGTGAGACCAAACTCAAAGCCAGGTTTAGAGGATGGCCGGAGTTGACTGTGAAATTGGACATCTGGCACTTTATGCGCAGGATTGCTGTGGGATGTACAACTGATGCTCATCAACTGTATCCCATCTTCATGTCACGGATCTCTGCGTGCATTTTTGAATGGGATGCGGCTGATGTTTCTTTGCTACGCCAAGCAAAGCGAGCACTGTTGATGTCCCAAGGTTGGCCTGCGTTGACAGATGCTGATGTCAACAAGCATCTCACCAGGGAGGAGCTGGCTCTCCATTGCCGGAGGAGGACCCGTGGGGAGGAGACTACCATCCTTCTACTTGAACAGCTTCTTACTGAGCTCATGAGCAACAAGGGCAATGACTCGCTGGGCGTTCCTCTTTTAGACAAGGAAAGGATGGGGCACATCTGGAGTGTCCAAAAAAAGCATATAAAATGCATTCAGGACCCCCCTGGTGTCGTGCTCTATACTGAAACGGGGAGCATAACCAAGGGAGGTGTTCTGCTACGGACCTACAGATGTGCCAGGGGCTCCACGTCTCTCGAGTCCTTTCATTTACACCTCAATCGTTTCATCCCAGGTATGATTCTGCACAAACATTGTGTAAAAACGCATTAAATGTCTTTGTGTGTTTGTTTTTTAATCAAGTCCTAAACATTGTTTTTAATATTTACAGGGTACAGCGAAAATAGTCTGAACTTTCAGATTTATTTGCTGGAGGGACTAAACAGGTGGAACCAGGACCGGGAGGCTGCTTCCTTGGCATCTGAACCATCAGCTTTACGCAGCTACACAGGAGAACTTGTTCACTGTGTAAACTGCAACTTTAAAAAGCTGTTTGGGAGAAAAGTGGTGCCCAACTTTTGTCCGCCTGCACGTTACACTGGTAAGAGATTTTGCTATTGTTAATAAACCTGCAATTTCTGTGTTCTCTCCATCTACTGTATCCAGTTTGATACAGTAGGTCAATGTTCATGAGCTTTGTGCTGTGAAATCTTTGCTTGTCTTTAAATATTTGTAAGAACAAATGTATTGTTTCATGACTATTTACTGAAGTAAAGCAAGATACAAAGTTGTCATTACATTATTATTACATGTCATTATCAAACATAATGCTACAAGCTTTGAGGGAAATTTATTTGTACATTTCTCTGTCTTCGTTGTATTTCCATTGCATTTCATTAGATGTTTTGTCCAGAATATTTATTATGTTTTGGATCTCTGATTAAAATGTATGTTTTTGTTTGTTTCTTCCTTGACGTTGAGCTTTTAAAACTACTTGCTACTTCAACACCCAATCAAACATGGCTCTTAAAATTTGTTTATTTATGTTTCATTTATTTTTTTCAGGTGAGCTCATTGGAGTGCAGTATCTGTTCCAGCAGACTGGTCAGGCACTGCAGAACATGAACCCAGAATGTGAGCAGACTGCTGAGCTCATTGAGGATCTCAATGTGGATGAGCGAGAAGAAGATGATGGCTTCTGTGACATCAGTGAGGATCACACTATTGTTGATCCGGAGGCTGCTCTGTCACCATCCTCCTCCACATTGAGATCGGGTTCCTCCACTGCAGTCACCAGCAGTGTCGCTTCTTTGCCAGTCTCCACATGCCCTGCACTGGTCCCTGACCCACCTGCGCAGCCTGAAGAACCAATTTCACCTGTGCCCTTAGAGCCAGAAGAGGCTACGGAAGATGATGACGAAGACAATGATGATGACGACGATGATGATGGTGATGAAGAGACTGTAAGTCCCACTAATTTCTGTCTTTACAGTGATCTAGAATAATTTTAAAATAAAGTGTAAAGTCAAACACGCATCAGGTTTATTTCCGTAGTGCAGCTTCAACATGATAACAGAAACAATTATGGAATTATGCATTGAAAAATTTAATATGCTATTTTATTTTGTTGTGCTTTCATTAGGCTGTTGACTACCAAAATATTCCGGGCTTCCAGCATGTGGACAGGCTGGCTGAATATCTGGTTGAGCTTCGGACCCACAAAAGCCTCAGCCTCACCAACCAGGAGGCCAACGAGATCATTGGTCTTTGGCAAAGCCTGCATGACCAAGACAAGAAGCGGGTGGTGTATGCAGCTCGACACCAGAAGCGACTGCTGAGTGGGCGATTTAAAACACCCAAGAAGCCCACTCACACCCCTGGCGTGGAGAGCACTACCAGATGTGTGCTGGGTGCAAGCAGTGCTCCTGCTCAGTGGCCTGACTGTTGCCGTCTTGTGGAGACCATCTTTATTAGGCTTTGTACCATCCACCCTAGTCCCAAGCGAAAAGGCAAGGGAACCCTTTCAAGATGGTCTCTGATCCTGCAAGACTACCGCAGGATTAGGCAACTCGTACTGGGCAACAGCTTGGTAATGGGAGGTACATCCATGCAGCTGGTTGAGGTAAACCAGAATACCCTGATTCAGTGGTTTAATAACAGACAGAAGAAACAGGAGCTGTCTGTGCTGCTTCAGGGTATTCAGTTGCCTCAACACCTCCCAGAAGCCCAGGAGCCTCTCCCAGTTGCCAAAAGTCTTCGGACAGAGCCAGACCAACCAGGAGAGCAGCACCAGTATGTGTTGCCAGAGAGCACAGCAGGTCAGGCAAGGCAGAGGCAGACATCTGTTGGACGACCCCCACTCAGACCCAAGGCACCAGTACAGACCCAGGTCATATTTACACCACCAGCACCTGGAGCATCGCTGCAGATGGTACCCAACATATACATCCCAGCTACACCAGGGTACCAGGGTATGCCGATGTTTCAGGGTGTACCAATGTTCCAGGCTGTGCCAATGGTCCAGGGAATCCCTATGGCCCAGGGTATCCCGATGATGCAAGGAGTGCAGATGGCCCAGGGTATCCCAATGGTGCAGGGGATGCCACTCAGACAGCCACCACTTCAGCCAACAATGTCCAGTACCAGCTCACAGCCAGCTGCATCACCGTCCACATCTGGAGCCATTCCCAAAAGACCGTACCGTAGAACTGTTCAAGCGAACACTTGTAAAAAGTGTGGGCAGTTCAAAACAAATTCCACAGGCCATAGCCAACTCAGGGGCAGGGTGTACTGCCCACAGACTGAAACTTTAACTAAAGAAGAGTGGCTAGAGGAAATGAAAAGGACCAACCCAAAATAATGTGTTTGTTTGTTTGTGTATGTATATAGTGTAATAGTTCTTCAGTTTATTCAATTTCACTTGCTGTTAGTTTATATTTTTATTTAACATTTTCTTTAAATAGTGTATTTATTTTGTTGACATTTTATTTAACTTTTATATTATTTATGTGTGTGTGTGTGTGTGTGTGTGTATAGTGTTTACAGTTTATAACCATAATAATTCAATTTATTCTATTTCACTTGTTTTTTTGCACATTTTACTTTTTAATAATTTATTTTGTTAACATTTTATTTAACTTATTTATTATTTATATATGTGTGTGTATTTATATAGTTTATAACCATAATAGTTCTACAGTTTATTCTATTTCACTTGTTGTTGGTTTCTATTTTATTGCGCATTTTATTTAAATAGTGTATTTATTTTGTTAACATTTTATTTAATTTATTATTTATATGTGTGTGTGTGTGTGTGTGTGTGTGTGTGTGTGTGTGTGTGTGTGTGTGTGTGCAAAATGACACCATCTGAAAAATGGACAAAAACTACTTTAAAAGCAGCACAATTAAATTACTACACTAAAAGATCAATAAACAACCTGGGGAAGTGTCGAAAAACGACTCCTGAGTAAAAACTCTGTAATTCTCTGTCCAACATTTATTAAAGTATTATACTTCATATCTGAGAAGTCAAACATAAAATTACTTTGTTCAGGCAATTTTAGTTTTTCTCTAAATAAATATAACTTTATAATATTTTTTTTCTCTTTGCACTTTATTTACACACAATTTAGCTTCAGGTTCTGAAGGATTAACAGTAATTTACTCAGCACAATTAAGTAATTCTAGAGTGAAAAAACCAACTGGACGCTACAATCAGAAATAAAGCTTGAGTTTCATTATTTTTGTTTTGGGAACAGGTTTCACACAATGTAATTCTGAAAGTTAAAAATTAATATTTTTAGGTTGTTTCAGTTAATGAGCTGATTTGAGGTTGATTTCTTTTCACTCGAGCCAACAATCAGTAATTTTAGCTCAATGAGTGATGTTTCAGTTTAACTAACCAAAGAAAGAACATCCTCTAATTATTGATTTAATTGTTAATTGTATTTATTATATTTAATCTATATGAAGTCAAGTGATATTAGAGGTCATGACTAATGATGGACGCTCTCCTTTATTGATTAGATGAAATGTTCTTGATGATTTATCAGCAGACCCATGAAATCAATATTAAGCAAGTTCGTTTTATTGATTATGTCTAATTTCATAATCATGTCACTAAAAGGTAAGGACTGATTAACACATGTCATTTGTCATTCAGGGGAAGAAAACAACGAAACGTACTTGTCGGGACGTCTGGCGCCTGGAGGTATGTGCCCAATGCCAATTATTGCTGACCTGCCATCTCATTTTTGGCAAAGGTGTAAAGAAATGGAGTTTTGGCAGCTTTGGGTGTTTAACGAACCAGGGGAGGCCTTTGGCCAGGCTGGCTGCCTGAGTGTTCGATCCCTGAAAATGCTGGCGGGCGCTTTGGCCTTGGAAAGGGGTCCCATCCAAGATGTTCAGACATTACATGCTGCCCCAGAAAGAGTGTCCGACCTCCGCCAACGCTGGCGGCCACTGTGGTCCTGGAAGGGGTCCCATCCAAGGTGTTCAAAAATTATACACTGACCCAGAAAGAGTGTCGGACCTCCGCCAACGCTGGCAGCCACTGTGTCACTGAAAGGGGGTCCCACCCAAGGTGTTCAGACATTACACTCTGCCCCAAAAAGAGTGTCCGACCCCTGCCAACACTGGTGGCCGCTGTGGAACTGGAAGGGGGTCCCATCCAGGGTGATCAGACATTACACTCTGCCCCAAAAAGAGTGTCCGACCCCCACCAACGCTAGCGGCCGCAGTGGTCCTGGAAGGAGGTCCTTTCTAAGATGTTCAGAGATTACACACTGCCCAAGAATGAGTGTCTCACCCCCGCTTATGCTGGTGGCCGCTGTGGCCCTGGAAAGGGGTCTCATCTAAGGTTTTCAGACATTAAATGCTGCCCCAAAATAAGAGTCCGATCCCCGCCAATATTGCCGGGGACTCCCAGCTGTGGAGGGCACTAGTGGCACAGTTCCTCATGTGATAACCTGTGGAGCGAGTTTGGAGGATCCCACCTTTCTAGTAATCGTCCCATAAACTCTCATTTGGGAAATGGTGGGTCTGACAGTTTGGAACAAGGTGATGATGCTCACCACTTGGGTTACTTGTACCCCAGGCCCAAGAACGCCAGGCCATGTCTGATGGGAAGCCACCTTTCCTGGAAGTCCCACGCCTGGCAAGTGCGGGCATTTCCTGCAAGTCGTTGGCTGCGCGTCCTGGCACGGTCAGAACGAACAATGGGGTCGTTGGCCTGGTTGTCTGCTCAGGCAAGTGCGTCCATTTCCCGCAAGCCATTGGCTGCGTGTCCTGGCACGGTGAGAATAAACAAGGGGCCTTTGGCCAGGTTGTCTGTTCAGGCAAGTGCTTTAGCTTTCCACAAGATGTTGGCTGTGCATCCTGGCAGGCTGAGAACGAACAAGGGGGCCTTTGGCCAGGTTATCTGCCCAGGCAAGTGCATCTATTTCCTCCAAGCCATTGGCTGCGTGCCCTGGGATGGTGAAAACGAACAATGGGGCCTTTGGCCAGGTTGTCTGCCCAGGCAATTCTTGCGTTTCGAGTAAGCCATTGGCTGCGCGTCCTAGCACGGTGAGAATGAACAATGAAAACTTTGGCCAGGTTGTCTGCCCAGGCCAGTGTGTCCGTTTCCCATGAGCCCTTGGCTGCACATCCTGGAATGGTGAGAATGAACCAGGGGGCCTTAGGCAGCGTTGGCTGCTCAGGCAAGTGCGTCTGTTTCCTGTAAGCCTTTGGCTATGCATCCTGGCACGATGAGAATAAACCAGTGGGCCTTTGGCCAGGTTGTCGACAGAGACAATTTTGTCCGTTTTCTTGTAAGCCATTGGCAGCACATCCTGGCACGGTAAGATGGAACCAGGGGGCCTTTGGACAGGTTGTCTGCCCAGGCAAGTGCTTCCGTTTCCCACGAGCCGTTGGCTTCGCATTTCAGCACGGTGAGAATGAACCAGGGAGCCCTTTGGCCGTGTTTTCTGCCCAGGCAATTGTGCTCATTTACCACAAGCTGCTTGCTGCCCATCCTGGCACGGTGAGAACGAACTAGAGGGCCTTTGGCTAGGCTGGCTGCCCCAGCAAATGCATCCAACCCCCACTACACTCTGTCAACCTGTGCAAGGCAATCATGGAAGTCTTTTATTAATTAGTGGTAGAACGATGTTATAGGTGCACCCCAGCCACATCGGAAATTAAACATGGCCTCAAGAGGTGAGGGAAAGGTTGGTGCACCCCAGCTATCTTTGAACTTGAATATTTACAGGTGGCAGAACAAGGGAACGGGTGGTGCACCAGAGCGAGGTAGGTCACCACTGGTACGTTTGCTTGGCGGTTAGCCATTGGCTGCGCATGCTGACACAGTGAGATTGAACCAGGGGGCCTTTGGCGAAGTTGTCTGCCCAGGCAAGTACTTCTGTTTTTCCAACAAGCCGTTGGCTGCGCGTCCTGGCACGGTGAGAATGAACAATGGGGCCTTTGACTAGGTTATCTGGCCAGGCAAGTGTGTCCGTTTCCCACAAGCCGTTGGCTGTGTGTCCTGGCATGGTGAGAACAAACAATGGGGCCTTTGGCCAGGTTTACTGACCAGGCAAGTGATTCCATTTCCCATAAACCGTTGGCTGCGCGTCCTGGCACGGTGAGAATGAACTATGGGTTGAACAGGTTGTCTGCCCAGGCCAGTGCATCCGTTTCCCTCGAGCCCTTGGCTGCACGTCCTGTGATGGTGAGAACGAACCAGGGGGACTTTGGCAAGGTTGGCTGCTCAGGCAAGTGTATCCGTTTCCCATGAGCCTTTGGCTGTGCATCCTGGCATGGTGAGAACAAACCAGTGGGCCTTTGGCCAGGTTGTCTGCAAAGGCAAGTAAGTCCGTTTTCTTGTGAGCCATTGGCTGCGCATCCTGGCACGGTGAGATGGAACCAGGGGGGCTTTGGCCAGGTTGTCTGCTCAGGCCATTGTGTCCGTTTCCTATGAGCCATTGGCTGTCTATTTCGGCACGGTGAGAATGAACCAGGGGGCCTTTGGCCAGGTTTTCTGCCCAGGCAAGTGTGCCCATTTCCCGCTAGCCACGGGTTGTGCATCCTGGCATGGTGAGAACGAATCAGAGGGCCTTTGTCTAGGTTGGTTGGCCAACCAAATGTATCCGACCCCCACAACACACTGTCAACCTATGTAAGGCAAATATGTAAGTCTTATAATAATTGGTGATAGAACTTTGTAACATTGGTGCACCCCAGCCACGTCGGAAATTGAACGGGCTTCAGGTGGTTTAACTGGGAAAGGCTGGTGCACCCCAGCTATCTTTGAACTTGAACATTTTCAGGTAGCAGAACAGGGGAGAAGGTGGTGCACCAGAGCCTGGTGGGTCACCAATGGTACGTCTGGCTGGCGTGTGCAGTCAGGCCTTGGCTGCGGATCCTGGCACAGTGAGAACAAACCAGGGGGCCTTGGCCTGGTTGGCTGCTCAGGCAAGTGTGTCCATTTCCCGAGAGCCACTGACTGCACGTCCTGGCACGGTGAGAAAGAACCAGGGGGTCTTGGGCCAGGTTGTCTGCCCAAGCAAGTCCATCCATTTATGAAAACGGTGAATCTGACCAATGAGAATGAGGTGAGTACGCTCATTGCTTAAGTTGTTTAGACCCAGGGCCAAGAACAATAGGACATGCCTGATGGGAAGCCACCTTTCCTGGATGTCCTGTGCCTGGATATACATGCCCGATGCCAATTATCCTGCCATTGAGTTTTCGAGGAAGGCATAAAAATATGGACTGGATGGAGTTTTTGGTGGTTCTGCATGGTGAGAATGATCCAGGGGGGCTTTGGCAAGGTTGTCTGCCCAGGCAAGTGCGCCTGTTTCTCAAAAGCCGTTGGCTGTACGTCCTGGCATGGTGAGAACAAACCAGGGGGCCTTGGCCAGGTTGGCTGCTCAGGCAAGTGCATCCATTTCTGGCGAGCTGTTGGCTACGCATCCTGGCACTGTGAAAAAGAACCAGGGGGTCTTTGACTAGGTTGTCAGCAATCTTTGAACTTGAATATTAAATGGACTCTAAAACCAGCACAGACACACACACACACACACTAGTTTTACGTCTTAATTGTGTGAGACGTTACAACGTGTTTTCCTTTGCCTTGCCGTGTTTGACCCTTGTTTTGTTTTGTTTATGTTGTATGCTTCCTGCCTTTTGACCATCCACCTGTTTATCGACCACGACTCTGGAATGCTCATATACATCTGTTTGTTCCTGTATTGACCATTGCTTGCCTGATCTTTCCTGTTAATAAACCTGCATTTGGAACAGCACTTCCTTGTGAGCGTCCCACTTCACATTACAAAAAAAAAACAAAAAACAGGCATGATTCATTGATATCCAACAGTAGACCACATCTGTCTGAACAAACTCACTATTATGTGGTCATTTGCACAGAGCTTAATCTTTTATTGGCACAGTAAATGAGCAGTGTAAGCTGAACACACACAGTTTTCCTGCACTTCAGTTTGCTGTTGTTCTTTACTGCTGTCGTTAAACCCTGACATTAACACACACGATGGTCAAAACTTGATTATTTGACTAAAGTTTTAGTTGCTTCAGTAAATATGCCAATATTAACAGACATTCAGATCACTTTATTTAGTGGAGCAGAATACTGATTTACAGTGCAGTAAAATAAAGTTTTGACCTCTAAGATAGTGTGGAATGCACATGTTTGAATTAATTTATGTTTATTAACATTTCACTTTTTGAATATCTGAAAGGAAAATGTTGATAAAATATGACACACCAGATATTGACATCAAAAATACACTGTCAAATTAAAAAATAAAACACTGTGCTGACAATAACGTGTTTTTGGAGGTCATTTTCATGTGTATTTACACAGATAATTTGCTGGGAAGTGTAAAGATGTGTCAGCAGATTGAGGATCCATTTGCAGCTTTGAGTCACAATGGGATGATCGTACAGGCAGGCTTAGATAACAACAAACGAGAATAATGAAGGAGAAACTTAACTCAGAGATTGTGAACAGGCAATCGGTCGAGACAGGCGGTGTACAGCAGAGAGAGTGTTCCATTAAACTGAGCAGAGTCACAGAAGGCAGGCAGCATCAACAATCACAGAAGCGGAAAAACAGTCCAGCGTCAAAACACAGAATCAGGTCAGTAAACATGGAAATGCTCAGAATTGAATGCAGGGCAAAACCACTTCGAAATGTGTAACAGCAGAGATGGAGTTTAAATAGTCATCAGGATAGCTTTCAGGTGCTAGGGTAATCAGACGGGAGGAATGCTGGGAGATGAGGTGAAACTGAGTTTGTAGTTTAGTGATGGTGACCTCTGGTGGCGATCAGGGGAACCACAGAACTTGGAAATGTTAAAAAAAAGACCCAACTGCACTTTTCCAGCAATAATTCAGTGTGATTTTCTTGATTATTTGCTCATCCACATCCACTGCCGTCCCCTAACACCATTAATCAGTGGAACATCTGACACTGAATGATGGAGACATCACAGAGACAATCTCTTTAGCTCAGAGGAGAGGAAAGGTTCAGCTAAACTGTGTATTTTCACACAACTCCTCATCTAGTCAAGAGTTAAAAGATTATTACCAGACACAAATATTATTGATCTAATCTGAAGTGTACAATAATGTACAGGAGCAGAATGTGAGAGATTATTAGTATTGTTTTTAAGATTTTTTTGTATTTTTTTAAGATCTCTTGTTTTAAAGGTAAAGGTTAAAGTTCATATTTTATCAGCATATTTAGCCTAATTACAATCAGAGACAGTTTAAGAGCAGCAGTCTTGTGTGTTTAAGACTTTATTTCAGCTGTTTTAATATGTTTAATCACACTTATACTTGATCTTTAGTCACTAAATACATTTCTTTATGATTTCCTGCAGAAACGTCAGTGTTTAGAGAAGCAACAAGCCATAATTCTGCACTGTAAGTTTTCATTTGAGTAAATAATTGTGGATAATATGACATTATATACATTAAGGTGTCGTTAATGGTAATTTATAACAGTAAATGAATCTTGCAGAGCATTTATTAATCCTAGTTAATGACTCCTAATAAATGAGAGTGATCAGACATTTACTGAAGCATTATTAATGCACAGTTGTGCTGGTGAACATCAGTTAATGCACTGAGAGTCAACAAGAACTAACAGAGAACAACTTTACTGTCATCAACTAACATGAACAGATCAATAAATACTGGAATAAATGTGTTTTTATTGTTCAGTTCAAGTCAAATCATGAAGAAGAAGAAGATCAGAAGAGCAGAAACAAATGTCACACTTCATTTCTCCTTTATTCATTGAGCTGCTGGATTTCTCTACAGTTGATTTAAGATTTGACAGAGATTCAGACAGGATTCAGACATTTCCGTGTTCATCATCACATTCTAATATCAGCAGTGGATTTGACATTGACTTTTATTATTTGTGCTCAAACAACAGAGAAAAAATATAAAGCTATATGCATGAATGACCTGTTCTTAATACATATCATCATTGTGAAATGATGAATACACCTCCTGGGCACCACCATCTCTCAGGATCTGCAGTGGGACATTCACGTAGACTCTATCGTGAAGAAAGCCCAGCACAGACTGTACTTCCTTCATCAGCTGAGGAAGTTTAACCTGCCACAGGAGCTGCTCGTGCAGTTCTACTCAGCTGTCATCCAATCCATCCTTTGCACTTCCATCATCGTCTGGTTCGGCTCAGCTGCCAAAAGTGACCTCCGTAGACTACAGCGAATAGTCCAGACTGCTGAACGAATCACTGGCACTACCTTTCCTACACTTCAAGAACTGTACTCTTCCAGAGTGAGTAAAAGGGCTTGCAAAATCACTCTGGATACCTCACACCCAGCACACTACCTGTTGGACCTGTTACCGTCTGGTCGGCGCTTCAAAGCACCAAGCACAAAAACAGCCAGACACAGGAAAAGTTTCTTTCCTCAGGTCATCTACCTCATGAACAGTTAATTGTTACTCTACTTTGCAATCAATATGTGCAATACTTTCCCATACGTACTTGTACACAGCACCTTATATCAATATGCACTGCAATACTTTATCCATTCGCATTTGTACACATCACCGTATAACCTGTATATTTATAACAAATCTGTACATACAACTCAACTTCCAGATTTCGGGACAAACTTCATCTCTGTTTAAGGTTTATCATCTGTTTTTTCTTTTTTTTTTCTTTCTCATATTTATTTTGTTTTGTCACTTTATGCACACTGGATGCTTCTTTAGCCAAAACAAATTCCTTGTGCATGTGAAGCACACTTGGCAATAAAACTGATTCTGAAAGACACTTTATAAATTTAGCTTTTTTGTGCAATATTAAAAGTAATTGCCGGGCAATATAATAAAAACAACATTTTAAATGAAGACTGCACACACACACACACGCACACCTGCAGAGGATTCTGGGTAAATCTCTCGTCAGTCTTCAGCTCAGTTTCACTGATGATCCAGAATAAACCCTAAACCCAGGGCAGAGCGGCTCAGTGAATGTGGTCTGGACTGAGTGGATGAGGCTCATTGTGTCTCTATAGATGTTGTAGAAGATCAGAGTTCCTGCACTGTGATCCACAAACACTCCTATTCTCTTGCTGAGCCGCTTTACAGGGAGACGAGTCTCTGTGTTATTGTGAATGAATATGAATCTGGAGGAAGAGCAGTGCAAACTCCAGGACTGAGCATTACGTCCAAACTCACACTCAACACCTCCCTTCCTCCTGATGCTCTTATATGACACTGATATACACACACCACCATCTCCACTCCAGTCAGTCTCCCAGTAACAGCATCCACACACACTCTCTCTGCACAACACCTGAGGATAAAGACCATCAAATCTGTCTGGATGATCAGGATATGGCTGATCCTTCCTCATCATCATCATGTCCTCTCTAACAGGCTTCACCTTTCTGTTCTCCTCAGACAGAATGAGTTGAATGTGTGCTGTGTTTGGATCCAGCGTGAGGAAACAGACATCTGAACAAAAGAACACACACATTTACAACCACAGCTGTGTGTGTGTGTGTATGTGTGAGAGAGTGAGAGAGAGTGTGTGTGTGAGAGAGCTTGTGTGTGTGTGTGTGTGTATGTGACAGAGAGTGTGTGTGTGTGTGTGTATGTGTATGTGAGAGAGAGCTTGTGTGTGCACGGGCATGTGTGTATGTGTTAGAGAGAGAGGGAACTTATGTGTGTGTGTGTGTGTGTGTGTGTGTAGTCCTACATTTGTGCAGTCCTGCTGTAATTCTCTTCTCTCCTCCATGATCCAGACTGTAAACACACACAGATTATCATTCAGTCAGTACACAAACATCAGCTTAAAACTCACACACACACACACACACACACACACACACACACACACACACACACACACACACACACACACACACAGTCCTTCAGTCAGTACACAAACATCAGCTTATAGCACACACACACACACACACACACACTAATTCTGCAGATTGAGTCCAATAAGACATGTGGATTGTGTGCTGAATGCTGGATTGTGATTGGCTGATCAACAATAGATGATATCAGTGCATTAATCAGTGCACTTACAACATGAGTGTGTGTGGAGCTGTCACATCTTAGACAGAGAGAAGTCAGGCAAGCAACGGTCAACTCAGGAGCAAACCGATGTATATGAGCAACCCAGGGTCATGGTAATGCTCACTATTGAAGCTGATAGAGGTGTGAGTATGTCGAATATAGGTGCAAATCACAAAAAACAAATAAATAAAAATCTCTATCAGGAAAGAGTTAAGAGCATTCAGTGTTACGATAGTAACAGGATTTGATGTTGTCAAGCTTATGTTTCCTCTTTAATATTAATTCACCATCAAGGACCATTGTACACCCATTGCTTGAGAAACTTTATTACGAGTTGTCTGAGAGAAGTAGGTAATAGTTATTGTAACGTTCCCTTGCAGAACGTATTTTGGATAAGTGTGTGCGTTCGTTTGTATGTGGGTGTGTCGTTTCATGCATGTGTTACAGGTACGAACGGCATTGGAGGATCCGCATTTCGTGCTGATGACGTTGGCCGCTGACGCTGGGTTTGCGCCACCAATCGCTGGTTGGCGTAGCGTTTAAAAGCCGAGCCCAAACTGCAATGGCGATCTCTCGATCTCTCTCTCTCTGTCTCTTTCCTTCTCGCAACTTCTCGCTCTTATTCTTTCTGTGGGTCTCTGTGAGGACAGTCTCTCTTGCGAGGGCTAGTCTGAGAGAATGTGTTTTGCTTGTTTAATGCTCTTGTCTAAAGTTTGCGATTTAACCATGTTTGTGAAATTGTCCAGTTAACTGACATGTTTGAGTGATGCCTCGGAGAGGTGTAGGAGTGAGTAAGTCGCGCGATATACATATACAACACTCAGAGTGATATTCTGTATTAGTTCACTAGGTTCAGGAGAATGTGCTGTTTTCTGTATGTTTTGTTTTTAGTTAGAGCAGTTTAGTTAAGACGTTTGGTACGTTGAAGATGTTTCTTTTCATGCTTTTCTTTTCATATTTAGTTTAGTTTGGTGAAAACAGTTACTGAGTTTTGTTATATTTATTTCTTTGATTTAAGCACATTCAACTACTTCCTCTCCCCCCAGGTAATTCATTATTTAATCATTGTAAATATTTTTCTTTCACTGTATATATTTTCACTGGTTTTCATTGGATATATGGGCAATAAATAATTGCAGTGATTATTTGATTCAGTTTATTTCTTTCTCCATCCGCTTGTCACACACATTAAACTAATGTATGTTATTGTCATCTACTCCTAGTTTAATATTAACATCTAAAAGGACGTAACATATAATTGGGGGCTCGTCCGGGATCTATTTAAATTATTTAAAATCTTAATTTAGTCCCGGATAATAGTTTTGTGTGTGTGTACTCGGATGGTGTAGAGAAAAAAGGAGAAAAACTGTGACAGTGAAATAGTATCATTTTCTCTCTTTGCAATTTTGGTCTTTTGTTAGTAAGTAGGCTATTTGTGAGAATTTAGACAATGAGTACTTTTGATTTAGAAACATTTGTTGCTAATCCGACATTGGAAGTTTTTGAGCGATGTAGGAAAGACGATTTGTTGCAGATAGGTGAGCACTATCGCATTCCTGTTGTGAGGCAGTCTTTAAAGCGCCTTATTAAAGACGAGGTTTTAAAGCACTTGATTAAACACAAAATTTTAAATTTACCTGATGCGGATGGCGACAAGGCTGGTGCAGAGGCTGTAGAACACAGTCCTGATAATTTAGTGGATGCGGAGAAGGAGACGGGTGAGTATGCCGAGGTGGAGACCGAGGCAAAGACAGGCTTGCCGCCCTTCCATCCATTTTCCCTGACTTCAATTGAGTCTGGGGGTGATGCGAGGCTAAAGGTCCGCCTGGCTCGCATGCAGATTGAAGCTCAAGAGCGAGCTGAGACGCGCCATGCCGAGATGAAGCTGCGCCTGGATATCCGTAAATTGGAAATCGACGCGGAGACACAGGTAAAACTTAGACAGCTCGAGTTAGACTCGATGAAGGTTGGTTCTGGCCGATCTGTGCAGTTAAATCCTGTAAGTCCTGCTGCTAATGATAATTCGGCAAGTGTTTTGAGTGATGTTTCGTCTAGTGCTTTTGATATTAGTAAGCATATTGCTTTAGTGCCTCACTTCAGAGAATCCGAAGTGGATTCCTATTTTGCTGTTTTTGAGCGTGTGGCTGCCGCACTTCATTGGCCTAAAGAAGTTTGGTGTCTTTTGCTACAGTGTAGATTAGTCGGAAAGGCACAGGAAGTTTGTTCTGCTTTAACTTTGGAGGAGAGTTTGAAATATGATTCAGTTAAGAGCGCTGTTCTCCGCGCATACGAGTTAGTGCCTGAAGCGTATCGACAACGTTTTAGAAACCAAAAGAAAAATGCACAGCAAACATTCGTAGAATTTGCCCGTGACAAGGGAGTTCTTTTTGATAAATGGTTGGCTGCTAACAATGTGAGAGATTTTAATGCGCTGCGAGAATTGATGCTTCTGGAGGATTTTAAAAATTGCCTGCCTGAGAGAATTGTCACATATCTTAATGAACAGAAAGTCACGACTTTGTCACAAGCCGCAACTCTTGCGGATGAGTATGTGTTAACGCACAAGAGCGTGTTTTCTGTACCCCGACCTGACAAGACATTGAGTTCATTCACGGCTCAAAATTCCGCACGTCCAAAAAGTAGTTCACCAACGAATAAAGAGATTAGAGAGTGTTTTTACTGCCACAAAATCGGACATTTAATTTCCGAATGTTTAGTGCTTAAACGAAAAAATCAGCAAGGGCAAATGAAACCAGCAGCTTTTGTGAAAACTTTGTCTGAACTTGACTCTAGTGAAAATGAAATTGACGCTGGCTTTAAGCCATTTTTAATGAAGGGACTGATTTCTGTAAATGGAAATACTGAAGAGCAGAAAGAAATTAAAATCTTGAGGGACACTGGCGCACTTCACTCGTTTTTAATTTCTGATGCACTTCCTTTATCTGATCAGACTTACTGTGGATCCAACATTCTAGTTCAGGGAATTGAGATGGGTGTTTTAACGGTGCCTTTGCATCGAATTCACTTGCAGTGTGATTTGATTTCAGGTTTTGTCAAAGTTGGTGTACGTCCTTCCTTTCCTGTCAAAGGTGTTGCGTTTATTCTCGGAAATGACTTGGCCGGGGATAAAGTTTCATCTTTGCCTGAAGTGGTTGATAAACCTGATTGTTTTATCCCTGCTGATGACATTTCTAACACGTTTCCAGACGTATTTTCAGCGAATGTAGTCACTCGTGCCCAAAAACGCAGAATCGGAGAAGAAATAATATTATCTGACTCATTTTTGCCACCTTTGTTTACTGAGAATCCTGTTTCGGTCGATTTTAAAAGTTTTAAAGGTGCTGAGAAAGAAACGCGCTCCGACAATACTCCGCCCACAGATGCGCCCGAATGTGATCTTTTAACTGAACCTATTTCGCACGAACGAATTAAAAATGCACAACGAGATGATGAGTCCTTAACGAAATGTTTTTCTGCGGCTGACAAAGATTTTAAACGAACGAAAAATAACCTGAGTGTATATGTGATTGAGAATGGATTATTGTTGCGTAAATGGCGTCCTAGCAGAGATGTAGAGAATGAATGGGAGGTTGTTTGTCAGATTGTTCTGCCTACAATTTATCGAGAACAAGTGCTAAATTTGGCCCACGATCACCCTTTATCTGGTCATTTAGGTGTGACAAAAACTTACAAGCGCATTCTTAAACATTTCTTCTGGCCTGGCTTAAAGAAGGATGTTGTTTCTCACTGTCGCACTTGTCATGTTTGTCAGGTTACTGGCAAACCAAATCAAAAGATTCCACCAGCACCACTTGTTCCGATCCCTATTGTTGGCGAACCATTTGAGCACGTCATTTTGGATTGCGTTGGTCCTCTTCCAAAGACGAAAGCAGGTAATCAGTTTTTATTAACTATTATGTGCTCTGCAACCCGCTTTCCCGAGGCCATCCCGCTTAGGAAAATCACTGCACCTGTTGTGATCAAAGCGATGATCAAATTTTTTTCTACTTTTGGGTTACCAAAAATCGTACAAACAGATCAAGGTACGAATTTTCTGTCAAAAGTGTTCGCGCAAGTTTTAACCTCATTAGGCATAAAGCACCGAACATCAAGCGCGTATCATCCTGAAAGTCAGGGAGCTATCGAACGTTTTCATCAAACACTAAAATACATGTTGAGAAAATATTGCATGAGCTCTGAAAAAGACTGGGATGAAGGAATACCATTAATGTTGTTTGCAATTCGTGAATCTACACAGGAGTCATTAGGGTTTTCTCCGGCAGATTTAACATTCGGCCACGTCTTTCGCGGGCCTCTTAAAGTGCTGAAAGATGGGATGTTAAATGAAAAATCAAAAGGAGTAAATATTTTGGATTTTGTTAGCCGTTTTAGAGAACGTTTGCACAATGTTTGCACTCTTGCACGTGAGTCACTGTCCGTAGCTCAGGAGGACATGAAAGGATGGTATGACAGAAAAGCTGTTGTCCGTGACATTAAACCTGGTGATGATGTTTTAGTACTGCTACCGGTACCCGGTTCAGCGTTGTCCGCTCGTTTTTCTGGCCCCTATAAGGTGTCGAAAAAACTGAGTGAAACTGACTTTGTGATAAATACACCTGATCGAAAAAGAAAATTTCGCACCTGTCACATTAACATGCTCAAGTTGTATTACTCTAGGAAAGTGTCTGGTAATCTCGAAAAGGAACAACTTGCTGCTGTTTCCTCTGATCCCTTAGTTGCTGCTGTCACTGCTGTGTGTGACTCTGCTGATGTGAGTGAGCTGCCTTCTCTGGGTGAGTGTCACAATGATGATGATGACTTTACGTTTCGTAATGACTTGACTATGTGTGGTAGACTTTTGAATTCGGAGATCCTTGATAATTTGCCAGATTATTTTAATACTTTGTCAGAAACACAGAGACGTGATTTGATCAAACTGTTGCGAGAATATCCGATGCTGTTTAGTGATGTGCCGACTCAAACTAACGTACTACAGCATGATATTCAAGTGACATGCGATCATCCTATTAAGCAACATGCTTACAGAATAAATAATGTAAAACGTTCTGTGATGAAAGACGAAGTTGATTATCTGTTAAAAAATAATCTAGCAGAGTATAGTCATAGTCCCTGGAGCTCTCCGTGTCTGCTTGTGCCAAAAGCTGACGGTACATTCCGTTTTTGCACGGATTATCGTAAGGTAAATTCCGTAACAGTGCCAGATAGTTATCCATTGCCCAGAATGGAAGACTGTATTGACAATTTGGGTTCGGCGAAATTTGTCACGAAGTTAGATCTACTCAAAGGATTTTGGCAAATACCATTATCTCCGCGAGCTGCACAAATTTCAGCTTTCGTTACACCGGATAACTTCCTACAATACAAAGTAATGGCTTTCGGGTTACGAAACGCTCCCGCAACTTTCCAGCGCCTCGTAAACATCGTATTGTCTGGAGTTCCAAATTGTCATGCATACCTCGATGATTTAGTAATTTATTCCTGTGACTGGGATGAGCATTTGTCTGCACTTCGTACTGTTTTTAAACGGTTATCTGACGCTTCGTTGACTATTAATTTAGCCAAGTGTGAATTTGGGAAAGCAACAATTACCTATTTGGGCAAAGAAGTAGGTCAAGGTCAAGTTCGTCCTGTGAGTGCCAAAGTGACAGCTATAGCTGAGTTTCCTATTCCTACAACGAGACGCGAGTTGCGCCGCTTTTTAGGAATGGCTGGTTATTACAGGAGTTTCTGTCGTAATTTCTCGACTGTTGTTTGTCCCTTGACTAGCTTGTTGAGTCCAAAAGCTGATTTTGTATGGTCTGATGCATGCCAACAGGCTTTTGAGAGTATTAAGTTGTTGCTTACTTGTGCACCTGTTCTTGCCGCACCTGACTTCTCACGTCCATTTAAAATAGAAGTTGATGCCAGTTCTTTGGGTGCTGGCGCTGTGCTTGTCCAAGAAGATGATGTTGGCTTTGATCACCCAATCTGTTACTTTTCACGTAAGTTTAATAGACACCAACGTAATTATTCCACCATTGAGAAGGAAGCTTTGGCTTTGATTTTGGCGTTGCAGTTCTTTGAGGTTTACGTGGGTTCATCAGTTTTGCCTGTTACAGTATACACTGACCACAATCCTCTAGTGTTTCTGTCTAGAATGTACAATCACAATCAACGCCTTATGCGTTGGTCGTTGATTGTACAAAATTTTAACTTAAACATAAAGCATAAGAAAGGATCTGAAAATGTCATTGCTGACACTTTATCTAGAGCTTAATGTTGCTTTATGTTTAGTCTTAAGAGGGTGAGTGTAACGTTCCCTTGCAGAACGTATTTTGGATAAGTGTGTGCGTTCGTTTGTATGTGGGTGTGTCGTTTCATGCATGTGTTACAGGTACGAACGGCATTGGAGGATCCGCATTTCGTGCTGATGACGTTGGCCGCTGACGCTGGGTTTGCGCCACCAATCGCTGGTTGGCGTAGCGTTTAAAAGCCGAGCCCAAACTGCAATGGCGATCTCTCGATCTCTCTCTCTCTGTCTCTTTCCTTCTCGCAACTTCTCGCTCTTATTCTTTCTGTGGGTCTCTGTGAGGACAGTCTCTCTTGCGAGGGCTAGTCTGAGAGAATGTGTTTTGCTTGTTTAATGCTCTTGTCTAAAGTTTGCGATTTAACCATGTTTGTGAAATTGTCCAGTTAACTGACATGCTTGAGTGATGCCTCGGAGAGGTGTAGGAGTGAGTAAGTCGCGCGATATACATATACAACACTCAGAGTGATATTCTGTATTAGTTCACTAGGTTCAGGAGAATGTGCTGTTTTCTGTATGTTTTGTTTTTAGTTAGAGCAGTTTAGTTAAGACGTTTGGTACGTTGAAGATGTTTCTTTTCATGCTTTTCTTTTCATATTTAGTTTAGTTTGGTGAAAACAGTTACTGAGTTTTGTTATATTTATTTCTTTGATTTAAGCACATTCAACTACTTCCTCTCCCCCCAGGTAATTCATTATTTAATCATTGTAAATATTTTTCTTTCACTGTATATATTTTCACTGGTTTTCATTGGATATATGGGCAATAAATAATTGCAGTGATTATTTGATTCAGTTTATTTCTTTCTCCATCCGCTTGTCACACACATTAAACTAATGTATGTTATTGTCATCTACTCCTAGTTTAATATTAACATCTAAAAGGACGTAACAGTTATGAAGATTGGTAAGAGAAGTATGGATGAACGTTGAACTGGCTGATCAGGGAGTCTCGTCCGGGGATACTCAGAGTAGGGCCTTTGTCTCTTTGGTTAAAGTGGAACCTTTAGAAGACCCCCAAGAATTTTGAGAGCTGATGTGGGCTTAAACTTAACAAAGGTCGTTGAGGTTGTGTCGCATATATAGGTGATATGCTTCTGATGACCATCGGCCTAGGACTCTGATGGTTTCATCTGAGATGCCTGATCTAGCTGCAGTAGTGGCTGCTCCGATCCAAAAAGAGTGTGTGGAAGAGTGTTTTGGAGATATACCGGATTTGGGCACGGTTCGAATAGCATAGTGTGAGTACGCCCTGAGAGTGAGCAGGACAGTGGACTGAAGCAGCAGGGGGCATGGACAAAGTGGGAGAGTAGCCAACAAGGTAAGATCACCTGGAAAAACATCATGCAGGCAGTCTTCCATCACATCGGATTCCTTATCCAGGCTCATACCAAGTCCAGTCAACCTTCACGTGTGGGGCAAGAATGAGACTTCAGCTTGCCAATTATGCTCTGGTAGGAGATCATTACAACACCTATTGAGCGGCTGTCCACTGGCAGAAGGGCGCTATCGTTGGTGGCATGACTAATTACTGACGGTGGTGGCAGAAAGCATTTGCAATGCCATAATTTCTGGTAGGTTCAATCTAGACTCGAAAAGGAGGATTGACATTGTGAAAGCTGGGGAGGAACCCTGCCAACTGCAAAAGACAAGGTCAGGCCTCCTCCACTGTTGCAAGTTGACCTGGGGAAGCAGTTAAATTTCCTACAGCACATAGTTACAACATCACTCCCAACCGGCATAATTAGCATTTCTGAGGAAACAAGACAGCTGATTTTGCTTGAACTCACAGAGGCCAGGGAAGAGCGGATGGAAGAGGCAAATGGAAGGCAATGCTCAAAGTACTCAGAGCTAGTACAGAAGGGAAGGGGGCTGGAAGACCCAGTGTGAGCCAATAGAGGTGGGCTATAGAAGGTTTGCAGGGTGTTCACTCTGTAAATCTTCAACCAACTAGGCCTAGCAGTACCAGCTAAGAAGAGGGCAGTTAAGTCTGTTTGCCAAGCTGCAGAGAAAGCCACAAGATGGCTATGGATAAAGAGGGCTGATCTGTGAGTGATGGATACTGGGACGCAAGCTGTGGAGGTGATGATGGTGTGGATGATGGAGGATGACTTGTAGATCAGAGAAGTATTGGACACAAGAAGAATTAAGAAAGCCAGGATTTCAGAAAATGTGCAGTTTGACCGGGTTTAGGAACCACCGTCAGTTTTCACTCACTTTGGGAAGCACTGGTCAAGTAAACACTATAAAGAATACAAAAATGTGGCACAAAACCTGCTCCAAAACCTCACACACACACACATTGTTGACCTAATAGTGTACGGTTCTTCAGCAGAAATGTAAGGAAGAAGTTTCACTGCTCAACTGAAATGCTGAAACTGTACAGTGTTAATATGAGATATAATATCACGCTTAATGTGAGAACTGCCCCAGTGCACTGACATTTTTAACAGGTTTGGATTCATATCTGGAGACGAAAAGAGAAGAGGAGTAAAGTAGGCTACAAGGTGTCTGTTTTCAAAATTCTAGTGTCTTTATAAAACCCATTCAGTGTAAAAGCACAAGGCCAGTGATGCTCCACATACTTGAGTTTGTCCAGTGTGTAATTTGGACACTGCCATTTTTCAGAGAGCAGCTTGACTCCTGAATCTCCTGGATGATTGTAGCTCAGATCCAGCTCTCTCAGGTGTGAGGGGTTTGAAGTCAGAGCTGAAGACAGAAAACCACAGCCTTCCTCTGTCACCATACAGCCAGACAATCTACAAACACAGCAATAGTCCACATCACACAGTTGGACAATCACACATCTCTTTGTGTTGTGAAGATGCTGACTGCTGTTTCTGCTCATGTCAACAGCAGTGATGAACACACACATCCTGATTAGCTCTCCTTATTGATCAAGCCCTCGCATCAGCAAACATACACACACACACACACACACACACACACACACACACACACACTCGACATCATCTGTAGAAGTGTACAGAGCAATGACATTGTTCATAATACACCACATCAAGCTGTAAAGTCTACTGTGAGGAGGAAGACACACTTGAGCTCAGAAGATCATCTAGTAATGTAACATGTAATGTTTAAGAAGTAATGTAATGTATTAAATTACTGTCTAACGTGTAATTGAATATGAGCTGATTTTCATTATTTGTATCTATTTTACATTGTGGACTATGTTGTAAATAAACTAAAACAAACACAAACTCATTCTCTTGCTTTCACACTTATAGATCGATTATTTTGTTGTGAAACCGGGATTAAAATTGTTACAATGTTTATTGTTGTTCTCTGTGCAGTTCCCTTTCACACGTTAAAGTTTCTAAATGGACCAAAATAGTAAAAAAAAAAAAGGTCACTTGCGAGTAAACTCTCCTTACACTGGTCAGAGTTTCAGAAGTTATTTTTCAGAGTCCCACAGATTCTGCTCAGCTGTCATATGTTCTTATTTTAATTTATGATGATGAGCACCTCATTTCAGATTTTAAGGGTTGTAAAAATTGATTTATTTAATTAATAATCAACTAATTATGCATTAAAAACTTAAGTTATAGAGAGAAATGAAGTGAGACTGCAGTCAGATCATGAAGCAGATCAATGTTGATATTTCTATTGAGGTATCAGTGCAGAAATGAACAAAACAACAGGCCAGTCACAGACAAGCTTGTCAGATGAGAATGTCAATGTCCATTCTAAATACACGGGGGATTTAACCATTTTCTGAACAAGCACGCTCAACCAATGGCTTTGCTTCTTAGGTGAAACAGCATACAGTATATTGCTGAACTCGATTGAAACCAATGTCCAAGTTCCAGTCTAAATATTAAGTCAGAGAAAATTCTTCCGTTATATGATAAGAGTGTCATGTGACTTATATGTTTTAAAGAAACTGCAGAATGCACAAATATCAGAGCAGGTTAAAACTTCACCAGGACCCAAACCACCCCTCAGACTCCACACCTCTAAATTTTTTTCCTTACAATACACTGAGTTGGGAAAAGGGCTTCCATATTTGTTAATCCAGTATTTAACTATTTTTCTGTTTTTGCTGTTGAGTGGAAAAACATTTACCTCAGTGTCTCCAGTTTACAGTATTGACTCTTCAGTCTATTAGAGAGAAGCTTCACTCCTGAATCCTGCAGGTCATTGTTACTCAGGTCCAGCTCTCTCAGCACACAGTTTGAGGATTGTAGAGCTAAAGACAAACTCTCACAGCACTGAACAGTGAGATTACACATGGCCAATCTGAGAAAGAAGACAGATTACATTAACAGAGTGACTTTTAGTCATTCATCAAATGTAATACATAAATAAATAAATAAATAAATATCAATCACACTGCAAAAAAATGCTTTTCTTCCTTAGACTTTTTGTCTTGTTTTTAGTCCAAATATCTAAAGTCTTAAATCAAGAAGAATTTTCTAGACAAACAAAACACATTGTCTTGTTTTCAGAAATAATATGCCAATATTAAGTGAGTTTTTCCTTAAAACAAGCAAAATGATCTCGTCAAAAGAAAAATCAAGATTAGTTAGCTTATTTCTTTGGCAGATTATTAAAACAGACAGTTGATGTTTTTATTTTCTATTAATTTTTCTCAGAATAATTTAGAGAAACTTTTAGAGTTTTTTTTGTTTGTTTGTTTGTTTTAAATGTAAGATTTAGTTTAAGTGACATCAATATTTAAGAGGTATGTGGTCCACAGTGAGTTTACTCAATTGGCAATGCAGGGCTCTACATGTGGGTATGGGAATCTTTTTATTCCATAAGGCCAAATTCAGACAGAATTAAACTTAAAGTATGCTAAAGCAGTTGTAATGATTTAGTAAAAATAGAGCAGATCTCTTAGGTTTATAAATCTGATAAATTGTGAAAATGACACACATGCACAGTATCATCAGCTTATAGATTGTCAAGTCGGACACATGTAGAAATAAAAATTGTACTGGTGGTCCGAAAGCCACTGCAACTGATTCTATGGTGCTTACTGGAGACGTGAACCATTTCAAATGATTCAGTTCAATTTGATAAACTAGTTTGAATGGTTCACTTGTAAGATCAAGTTTAAATTAAATGATTCCTTTGTGAATCAGCCATCACTAAAACAAAACAAGCAAAAAAACAAAAACAAAAAAACAAACAAACTGTTAATCATTCAACTAGAGGTTGAACTCAGACCTCAGTGTCTCCAGTTTACAGTGTTGACTCTTCAGTCCATCAGAGAGAAGCTTCACTCCTGAATCCTGCAGGTCATTGTTACTCAGGTCCAGCTCTCTCAGGACACAGTTTGATGATTGTAGAACTTTAGACAAACTCTTACAGGACTGAACAGTGACATTACAGCTCTGTAGCCTGTGTAGAGGACAAACACAATATTTATGCGGTCATCTAGGGCCTCATGTGTTAACAATGCGCACTCACTAAAACTAAGAAATGCACAATTTAGTGTTTTTGTCCATTGGTGACTCTCAGAGGCAATGAAGTGTAGTTGCAAACAATAAACTATTAAGTGTAATGACCACCACATGTGAGAAACATTGCAATCAATTAGTAGTTGATAAAACATTACACATCACTGCAACGTTTTATAGGAAATTCAAATCAATTATGTTATCTAGTAAAAATGTGTGTGAAAATGCAACCTATTGCAATGGCAGCATTGGTCTAGAGCAGTGGTCACCAAATTTGTTCCTGGAGGTTCGGTGTCCTGCAGATTTTAGGTCCAACCCTAATCAAACACACCTGAACAAGCTATTCAAGGTCTTACTAGTGTGGCCAGACAAGCGCCGCCCCTCTGTGGTTGCGGGTGGCATACCCCCTACCCTATTAGTAATCAGTGGGGGAAGATATAAAATGACAACCAGGATGGTATGTGTCACGAGTCCCGCCCCTTCTGACTGGTCACTTCCTGCTTTCAGTCACTCGCCGGCAGGTATGTGGATGACAGCTCGCCTGTGTACGGGTTGCTTCATTGGGAAAGCTCATGTTTTGGATGTTTGTTTAGTGTTGCGCCTTATCGGGATCACAGTGTTGGGCTGCATCTACGGCTGCTCTTCTGCAGGTAACTGGCTGCGTTGGCTCGTTGCTTTTTGGATGGAAAGTTGATTGTAGTAAAGTGATCATTATCTGTTTCCTCCTTCTTTGCAGTCAGCAGTTCGTTTCACTGCGTTACAAAACTACGTTTAACCCAACGGATATGTTTAGGACTTATTAATGATTGATTGAGCCCGTTTTCCTCTGTGTTGGCGTTCTGATGCTCTTGATTAGGCGAAATTGAGTGTTGCGGTAAGTGATTTTAAAATCTTTGGATTAGCTTGCTCATGCACTCAATCTAACTTAAATCCCCTTACCATTTTACAGACCGAAAATGATTGCTGGGTGCCGTATGAAAACCTATAGCTACGTGGGAGGTTTTAGTGTGTGCGTGTAGTGTATTTTTAGTAGATGGGTTTTATTGAATTTAAACAGTATATACCTTTTTGATGCATTTAAAAAAAAAATAAAGTTCGTATGTATTTTTTCCAATCCACGTCTCTTGCCATTTACTGCAAGCTTACCTGTGTTGCCTTTTATAATATAAAATATAGGTCCCTGGCCATATTCCAGGGTGGCGTAGTCGTGCTAGCTGTTGAACATTAATGAAACCCTTGGTTATGCCACACTAGGAATAAACACCCAGGCAGGTGTGTTGAGGCAAGTTGGAACTAAACCCTGCAGAGCACTGGACCTCCAGAAACGAGATTGGTGACTCCTGGCAAAGGGTATTGCCCTTATTAATCTTGTTCAGCATGTCTGTTACAAGTTTTCCAGTTGATAAATTCAATGTGAAGCGATTAATTATTTTTCCTAATGTAATTAAGGTGATGGGCCACACACACATTGCTATATAGGCACTACCTAAAGAAGAATTTATTTATATATGTGAATTAGAAGCATTTACGTTAGATAAATGTGCAGATGATATGTGATGTACAAATATGCATTTAACAATTATGACCCAGGCAAGGCAGTCTGGATGAGCGCATGATTTTACCTATGAACAGTTTTAGCGTACCCAATTCCACTATAGCACAAGTGTTTGGACTGTTGGGGAAACAGAAGCACCCTTAGGAAACCCACGCCAACATGAGGAGAACATGCAAACTCCACACAGAAATGCCAACTGTCCCAGCCGAGGATCGAACCAGTGACCTTCTTGCTGTGAGGTAACAGCGCTATCCACTGTGCCACCATGTCACCCTCTTTTAAATTTCTCTATCATTAAAATTACAAACCACAAAATTACAAATCTTTACTTAAAAAAATAAAAATCAGTTTAGTAATGAAATATTTAGCGTATAGAAAGTATTTGATTTGTACATGTCTTTAATAGCCAGTGTAAGTGTTGTGAATGGAAGTGACACAAACTGAAGTAAGATCCAAATGCAGGTTTAATCGGTGGTCAGGCAAGCAGTGGTCAACACAGGTGTGAACAGGAGTGAGAGGACAATCCAGAATCACAGTCGAATACAGGCAAGAGGTCAGAAAGGCAGGCGGCAGGCTAAGACAAAGAGGCTAACAAGGCTAATGGTCGGTACACAAGATAACAAGACTGGGCAAATGCGGTGTAGTGTTACTAGTAACAGATATGTGATGAGTATGATGAGTGGATGAGTGGCTTGTTATCATGGTGTATGGTGTGTTATCAGTCTTTGACAAGGTTCAGCTGGTGAGTGTAATCAAGCGAGATGAATGAGCAGGCGTGCGTGTTTGTAAGAAGTGCATGTATGAATATGTAGTCCTGGGAAATGCGGAAGTGTTGTCCTGGTATAGTGGAAACCAGCGATCTCCGGAGAACGATCGCTGGTTATCGTAACAGTAAGCAACATCTTGTGCACTTTTAATTTAGCGCAGTTCACCAGTAGGCTAACGTTAATTCAGTTTCAATATTCCTGCAAACCACATAATATCTTTTGCTGCTACTGAATATAAGATCAGTGTACCAAACTTTTAAGGCCATCAGTTGCTCAGGAGTATTGAGATAAATACAAATGCCAGAGACAGAGTCTGGAGATGGCCACTGTTCCTGAGCAAAACATAGCAGATGTGTATCTTTATTACCATGGTTAATTCAATTCTTAGTTCTTAAATATAGTTTAATTTTTCATGTTTTAATTTTTTATGTTTAATAATACATATAATTTAATGCGCTTTGCACAAATGATACAGATTTATTGTAATTTCCTTGAGTGAGCATTATAGAAAATGCATTAAGACGTTCCATTCTGCATAGAAATTAGGTAGTTAAGAATAGTTTAGTCAGTATTCTTTAAATAAATTAACGAGAGAGAGAGAGATAAGGTGCAGTTAGATAGCTAGCGACGGGGCTTGCTGCCCAACACAGTAACACTAGGTAAACCAGTAACTACTGTTAGTATCACCCATACTCCTGTCTCCATTTTATCAGTCCACCACTACACAGTCATGGCACAAAATAGCAGGCTCCAGTCCTTCAGCTCACAAGATTGCCGCCGGCATTCTGCCAGTGCACAAAATGGCCACAAGCAGCCTTCAAGCTCACAAAATGGTAAGAGCCAATTGTTCAGAAGATGGTTTCCTGTTCAAGTATAGTCTTGCCATAGTTCCTGTCATTATTCCTGTTCCTGATATAGCATCATCTGAGTCACAAAAATGGCTATCACTACTTGAGTTGCCAGAGCTGCTGCCAGCCAGATTTCTCAGAATTTTCCAAATGGGGGGCGCCAGATCCCTTCGAATTCCCCAAATGGTGCGCACCAGATTCTCCCGAGTCCCAAAAATGGCCAGAACCACCTCCTGAGTCCCACGATTGACCAGAGCCTACACCTGAGTCCCACAAATGGACAGAGCTGCCATCCTAGTCCCACGAATGGCTGTCAGAGCTATGTGTGACTTTCCAGTGCCACCAGAGCCGTGTGACTTCCTAGTGCCGCCAGAGCTATGTGACCCTCCTGTGCTTACTGAACCAAAGCCCCCTGACCCTCTGGGAATATATGAACTGCAAGTGCCTCCTGAACCTTAGCCTCTAGACCCACTGGGGTGGTTTGAACTGCCAGTGTCTCCAGAACTTAGCCTCCTGACCCAGAGCCTTCTGAACCTGAACCCCCAGACATACCACAGCTTCATGCTTCTGTTTTTCCGCAACTCCACCCTCCACGCCCACCGCAGCTCGATGCTTAAGGCCCTCTGCTGCTCCAAGCTCCAGGCCCTCTGCAGCTCCATGCCCTCTGCAGCTCTACGCTCCTGGCCCTCCAGAGCTCCAGGCTCTCCGGAGTGCCAGGCTCTCCGCAGCTCCAGGCCCTCCACAGCTCCATGCCCTCCGCAGGTCCACGCTCTCCACAGCTGTATGGACCTGGACATACATCCTGCCCCCTATTCCGCCTCTGCTCCACCTTCCTTCTGGACTGCAGTGGAAGGGTCTGGAAGCCAATCTCTGTGGGGGCTGTAACAGTCACCAACGATCTAGCTACTGCAGATCACTGAAGAACTACAAATCTGCCACCTTCATGCATCTCACACACACACACCTGTTCCACTCTGCATGTACTTGTGTGACTGTGTTGACCGTTGCCTGTCTGATCATTCTCATAATAAACTGCATTTGGATCAGCACCACTTAAAATGTAACTTTTTCCTTTGCTGCTTGCTTTTGCTGAAGGGATCTCAATAACATAATGAAATTGTTGTTGTGCTCATACATGTGCACTTAATTTCAGAGATGCGAAGTAATGAAGAGCAACATTTTGTTACTGTACAACTAGATTTATCTGACTATATACTATATACTTCACTATAAAATTTGATTTTCTGACAACTTTTAACTTTTAGTAATTACGTTTTTACACAAATATCTGGACTTTCTATGTTTTTGGAAGACAGGGAAAACAGATGTTTTTTTTTTTTTAAGTTTTAACTATTAAAATGAAAAAAAAAAAAATAGAAGATGGTCCTGAGATGAAAAAGAAAAAAAAACATGAACAAAGTAAGCAAAAATGATTTTCTGTAGCATCTTAAAAAGTTGCTTTGTAAGGTACTTTAAAAATTTAAATAAAATAAGATACAGCTATAGTAGAAAGATAGAAAATAATTATATTCAATAAAAGGTTCAAATAAAAATGTTGTTTGTATGTTTTTATTTGCTAAAAAAGATTTCCCTGCACCAGTTATAAGGATTGCCTCCCCTGTAATCTTTTCTGCAGCTCCTCAGCTCATCCCCCGTTTCAGTGTTCTCTATTATAGCAGTTTCAATGTTCTCTAGTTCCTCAGATTCAAGCATCACAAGCACAGCTGTTTCCACACTAAATCCTGTGGCTTCATCACCTGTCATGGCTGCTAACCCTGAGTACCTTCCCTAAATTACCTCCTGCGTCATTTCTGCGTCATTTCACAGGATGGCTGCCATGCTGTTATGATGGCCACATCAGACTCTCCAGCTAAATTTCAATTTCTCCCAAAAAATCCCTGAAATATTAATTCATCTGACCACAGTACACAAGATAGTTCATCCCAGATGCCTCCAAGCCTAGAGAAGTCGACAGCGCTTCCAAACACTGCTAACATAGGGCTTCCTTTCAGCACATTACTGTTTTCTCTGGCGTTTGTGGATGTAACTATGTATTGTGATACTTGACAAAGGTTTGGCGCAGTAGTCCTGAGCCCATGTGGTGATCTGGCTTATAGATGAAAGGTGATTCTTGATGCAGCGCCGTTTGAGGGATCGGAGATCATTGTTGTTCAACTTAGGCTTGCGCCCTTGTCCTTTATGAACTGAAGTCCTTTCAGATTCCTTGAACCTTTTAATGATGTTCTGCACTGTTAAAGGTGAAATATCTAAATATCTTCCTCTCTTTTTCTGAGGAACATTGTGCTTAAACATTTCAATCTTTTTCTGATGTATTTGTTGGCAAACTGGCAATCCTCAGGCCATTCTTTTCCTACAGGATAAGACTTCTCTTGGATGCTGCTTTTGTACCAAATCATAATTACAATCACCAGTTGACATTGCCTGTTTCAAATCACATCATTATTTAACCAATTTACCTGATTACTAACCCTAAGCTGCTCATGCCACAACTTTTTCATAAAACAGAGGCAATAGAAACATATGCACATACAGAAAATAATGAGAGGGGAATGTTATGTTTTCCCTGTGCCTACTGTGTGTCACCACAGTTTATCCCCAAGTTAACTCCCATCCCCTGTTTTTCTTGCCTGTGTTTTCTGGTCTACAGCACTGCCCTTTTCTTTGTTTGTTATAAGTGATGTTTTGTAAACAAATTTTGGGAGGAACACGCACAGAAGTTTCAGTATCGAATACGTCATTGACAATTATTCAATTATCAAATCAGTTCCTGAACATATCCCTATATATACCAAAGCTGTCTTACCTGCAGCATCTCACGACTTTAGCAAACCTTCAACGCTGAACCTTGTCTGAGAATAAACTCTTTGCAGAGGATTACGCCTTCCTTCCAGAGGCCCATCTGAGATCTCCCGCCGGCACCCAGAGCACCGCAGCTTCTCAGAACACATCTCAGCCCACGGTTCCACCTCAAGGCTGCCGTTCAACCCGAACCATG